>NC_056761.1:15447500-15747500 GCF_018687715.1 Carya illinoinensis
CTTGCGGTATGATTTCATGGTACCATATATTTTGATGCAAATGATGGAAATGATAGTGATGGACCACTTGCACGTTTGGAGAATTATTGATTTTGGCTAGAGAGGCATGAGATCGATGTGCAATAGTAGCGTGTATGGATTTCGGAGAGTACGTGTCTTTGTTTCATTTTTGGCTTGGAAGAAGTGGCTTGTTAGGTGCTGAAGTGGATTAGATACGATAGTATTAGATTCAAGAGATTAGCTTTGGGTTTTCAGTGAGTCGATCAGAGTGTTTAGTCAAAGCGTGTTACCCAATGAAGTGATGGTTGGTGGTAATTGTTATGATTATCTTCATAAATTAATTATGACATAAGGTCACATAGGAATTTAAATTTTTGAGGCTATACTTTCCCTTGGAGATCGAGCATCCAGTTGGGAGAATTATGGACATTGTTATTTAACTTGAAGAGAGATTGTTGGGTCATCATGTGTGGATCCAAGAGTGTTGTGCAATAGTTTTGATGGGTTGGAGATTTGAACAACATGGCCTGCTTTAAGGTTTCATCGTGATGTGCTATTAAAGGAACTAGTCGTGTTAATACTAGAGCTTATGAGAGTAGAAGTAGGTGGGTGAGTTACCAAGAAAGTTTCAATAATGTTTTGGTGAATTCAATGGTAGTTGGTATCGAGTTTAGTCACCGCCAGATTAGATAGTATTCAGAATTTAGGTGATGAGCTTGTAGGTATAAGTTTTCAGGTAGAAGTTTATAGGCGCTTGTTATACCCCGTATTTTATTGTATTTTAATTGAAGAATTATTTTATTTAATTTAAATATTGGTTCTCTTGTTTTAAATTTATCGGATTTCTTGTTGGATTTATTTTATGATTTTTATGTTGTGAAATTTATTTTAATGGACTTTCTTGATATTAATTATTGTTTTTCATTTAAATTTTTTTTTTAAATTATTTTTTTGTTGGGCTTTAATTAATTTAATTTACAAATGTTTAGTTGTAGTGTTTTTATTTAGTTTTTATTTATTTCTATTATGCCTTTTCCTTTGTTGGACCTTTTATTGTCGGTTGGGCTTGTTTCTGGTGGGTTTTCTCCTTATTTTGGACCAAGCCCATTAAATTTTCGGCCCAGCCCATTTGCCCAAAGAACCCAGTCCCCTTTTTCTTCTAAACGGCGCCATTTTTGCTCCTTGCCTTAAGGGCCTTTCTCCTTTATTTCTTCTTCATCAGTCGACACCCTACCTCCTTCTTTTACATTTCATTTCCTCTTCTTCTCCTACATGCCGACTGCTTCTTCTTCTTTTGGTTTCATTTCTTTTCCTCTACTTTTGGTGTTGCTTCTCTTCTTCTCCTTCATTTTTTTTTCTTTTCTTCGACTACAGCGTCGACTGCTCTTCTTCTTCCTTGGGATTTTTTTGCTTTGTCTTTAGCTGTGCACTGAAGCCCTTTCCTCCATTTTCATTTGGGTCTAGCCTTGAGTTTCCATACTTGCCACCTTCATTTCTTTTCCCACTTTTCATGTTTTGTTTTTGACTTCAATCCATGCCCTATTTTGCCCATAAAATCCATGCGCCTCCATTGTTGTTCTTCCTCTAATTTTTCCTTAGTAAATTTTGTCACTCATGATTGTGTTTTATTCCCATTTCATTTCCTTTTGTTTGGTCCTTTTCATTTCTCTATTTTTACCCTTGCCATGCCCCTATTTTTCCCATAAAAGTCGTGAGCTTCACTCAATTTCTTGGTGCTGCCGTAAGCTTCATTTTCCAACCACCATCTCATAGATTTTATTCAGTTAGTTAGCCCTTGTATTCCAAATTTATCCCTTCAAAATCCCATTGTTTTCGAAACCCATTTTCAGCCTAAACAATTGTGATTTTTTAAGATTTATTTTTGGGCTTGCTTTTGGCATTAAACCGGATGCTTGATCTTTCATAAATTTGCCTTTAGCATGGTAAGTATTTTCCAAATAACCTTTTGAGATTTAAATATATTTTGCATTAACAAATCTTTGTTATCTGCTTGTTTGTGTCGGACTAAGTCCGAGGAGTTTGGGGTTCAGTTGGATTTGGAGGATGGAGTTGTTGGTGTGATTGGTTGATACTGGGATTGGTTGGCTATTGATTATTTGTGTTGTGTCTTGTACATTTCATAATTGAACACATGTTCAGGTTTGTAAATGAATACTGAGTTTTCACATAATTGCAAGCATGTTCATGTGTATATATGAAAACTGAGTTTTCATAAGAGAAATGGTTTTTGGGTGCATGTGTATCACGACACCTAGCCGAGATAGGGTATTATCTTGATGGCGTTTCTTTGGTCACTCGAGAGCTAAATATACTAAGTGACGTTTCCTGGGTTGTTGTTGGGCAACAACGAGATCATATGAGATGGTAATGCTCTCATGCTGACTCCGTGACCTCTTTGCTAGTAGGGGCTAGAGGATGCTTGGTCACGAACGCGCTGGGTATGGAACTGGGCATCTCTCGTTACGATGTCACATGCATGGTCATTACCGGTGGTGTGGTGAAGGGAGCTAGTATGTGTGGATGGTCCCTAGGGGAGATTGGTGCATACGGTTTAAAAATCGATAATGGGCCATTTTTTGGGAAAATGACGGGTTTCGATAAATGGATTTATGTGAACCATTTTTTGAAAAAATTGTGGATTTTTATACTAGGCCATTTTTAGGAAAAATGACGGATGTTATTTTTTAATGGACTTGGTTTGGGCCAAAATGGAATCTTGGTGTGTGTTGGAAAATAATCATTTTTGGGAAAAATAATTTTTAGGTCTCATGTATATTTCATCATATGCACGCATGTTTGTTGTTGCATGAATGTATTTGTATCACTTGGGTTGTTTGGTCTATTACTTACTTGCGGTACCGTTTCTTGTTGCAATAGATTTTGATGTAGAAGAGGATGCAGAGCTTGAGGATGCAGCTCCACTAGAGGAGTGATTGGGGATCACTTTCTTGTTGGATGGGATTTATGTCTCACTTTTGGTTATTAGATTTTGGTTTATTTATGTTTTCATTGGATAATTGTATTACTTTTGAAACGTTTGTATTTATGTAAATTTGTATTTAACAATTCTGGTATTTAGTTGATTGACTTTAACTTATTCGCTATGTTTTTTGTCTTACATGTGTTGCATGTGCACACACTTAGCACTTGTCATTTTGGTGTGTGACCCGTGTTGTCATCACCCTAACGCCTATATTTCCATGTGTCTGTACGTGGGAGTTGGGGGCATCACAACGCTTTTATTGGTTTGTCGAGATCGATTCAAGCCTTTTAAGGATGTTTCTTATCTTAGATGAGATAGGTGTATTTTGGGGTAATCTTACTTGTTTTCAATTTGGGATGCTGAGGTTGATTGATACTGGTTTTCTGTCAATGATCATGGATGTATTTTGCAAAACATTTATTTTGATTAATGCAATGAGAGCTAACTGAGGAATGGGTGAGAAAATTTATGGTTTTGAGTGATAGAGTAATTTCTACTAAAAATGTGGTCACAGTTTTCTTGTTAGTAGGTGTTGAGTTAGCTTGTACTCGATGGTGTTAATTTTTGAGGACATAATTTTATGCATTTTGTCGAGTTGTCAGAGTGCGCACGAAAGCGTGATATTTTGTAATATAGTTGGAGGTTCAAACTTCGTGCTGATCTTGAGGAATTAGTGGTGACTTGAAATTTTGAGACAATACTTGCCGTTGAAGATTAATCATTCAGTTGTAATAATTATGCTTATTGATGGTTAATTTTGGAATTGGCTAATAGGTTACCAACTTGTAGAATACAATGAAGGTTTGGAAGTAGGAGTCGATTGAGGTTAGCACAATTTGTTGTATGAAAATAATAATCGGAATTTACTGAGTGTTGTATTAATGCTTTTGTGGAAATGGAGATTTCGGACTACATGACCACCCTAGGAGTACTAGATGTGATGTGGCATTGGGAGACTAATGCAAGTATGATGGAATTGCCTATAGGAGGAAATGTGAGAGAGCAATATCCATAATTGTTTGGGCATCAGTGATGATATGTTTCTCTTAAATGTGTTTTGAGTTATATCTTTTAAGGGTAGGAGGATGTGATATCCCGTATTTCATGTATTTTTTTTTAAGGATTATTTAAATTATTATAAATATTGGTTCTCTTGTTTTAAATTTATCGTGTTTCTTGTTGGAATATTTTATGATTTTTAAGTTGTGAAATTTATTTTGATGGACTTTTTTAATATCAATTATTGTTTTGCATTTAAATTACTCTCTACTCAAAATTATTTTATTATTGGGCTTTAATTATTTTATTTTATTAATGTTTAGTTCTAGTGTTTTTATTTAGTTTTTATTGTGCCTTTTCCTTTGTTGGACCTTTTATTTTCAGTTGGGCTTGTTTCTAGTGGGTTTGTTCTTTGATTTTGGAGCAAGCTCCTTCATTTTTGGGCCCAGCCATTGCCTTCAAGACCCAGCCCCTTTTCCCCCTCAAATGACGTCGTTTTGGCCAAGCCCTTTGGGCTTCTTCTTCCTTCTTCTCCACTACACCAACCACTTCCCCTTATTCATTTCCATTTCTTTCATTCCTCTGTTTTTTCGTGGGTTGACGTGCGCTGCTACTACTACTTCTTCTTCTCATTTCCATTTCAGTTTCTTTTTCCTTGCTTCTCACTACCATAACCTTTATCTTCTCCCTCTATTTTCATTTTCTGCTTTTTTCTTCCTCTTCTCCTTTGCTGTGTCGTGCCGTTGCCTCCTTCTTCCTTTTCATTTTATTTTCGATTCTTCCTTCTGCAACTTCTCCTCCTTCATTTATTTTCTTCTTTTCATCACCTACTACTTGGTCCAATTGCCAACTGTAAAGCCCGTCCTTGTGGGACCATTAGAAAATGATTTTATGAAAAGAGATGGGAATTACCGTTTATTTTGAAATTTCTTTTTCCTTCCATGTTATGATACAAAAAACTCCAGATTTATAAAATAAATTTTTTTTCTTAATTTAAAAGGTTATAGCGGAAAATATTAAATTCCATAGATTAAAATCTCTTATACAAAATGTTATGCCTAAGCTTCCGTGCTCTTACTCTTGGGTAGTGTCTGTCTTGATGCATCATGCTCATCTTGTTCTTAGAATGACACTAAAAATTAAAATGAGTTAATGACTCGTAAGCATTACTTTATACTGTTAAAATATAATAACATAGGCTTTCAGTCATGTATTCATCATCCCGTACATATAATACATAGACATTTATCCGTTTGAAACATTATGAAGTGGGGTTTTTCTTTAGAAGGGGTTTTTTTTTTCCCCCCTTAAAACAGTTCCCCACGTTTCGTTAGCTTCATGTCTTAAAGAGTCTGACCCTACATGCATTTTTTATTAACATGCATAAATTCTTTTTGATCACTTTCATTGGCCATTGCATACTTTTAAGCTCCGTGTGCGAGGGTTAGCGGTCTTTTGCACCCTAATTCCACTCGTGGCCACGGGTTAGGAATCTATTCCATCCGGGTGTAGCACGGGGTACTACTTACCTGGCATTGCAATCTGCCTAGTCTAGTCCTTTGGTACCCATTCATACATTACAACATTCAGTTCTTTCATTCATTTTAGTCATTTCAGTTCTTTTCAGTCCTTTAGTCCGTTCTTTAGTAAAAGTCATTTAAAAGCATGAGCTTAAACATCATATTTCATGGCATCATTTAAAGCACCGTCTTTCGTAAGGCATTTTAAAACACTTTCTTCACGTCCTTTAAAGTATCAGTTAAGGCAAGAGGCGTCAACCTCGCATTTCATTTCGTGAAAATACATCCAGTACTTACTACGTATAAAATCCATTCACATGTATACACTTATTGGAGTGCATAAAAAGGGGCTGCCTAGGAGGGCCATTGCATACTTATATTTGAAAGCATATACTTAGCATTCTTTCTTAAAATGTCATTCATTTTAATATTTACCTGGACCTCATGCCATACTCATTTCTTGCAGTCCATTAATGTGCTTGTCAAATAGCAACCTACATGCATACACATAACCTTAACGTCATTCTCTATCTAGTACATAAGCTATTATACTAGAAATAGAACTATACTTCACTTGGAACACTCTTCGTCCATCCCTATGTTCTTACGTGCCACTTACTATGCTAAAACCTTCGGGGTCCATTTACAGTCACTACCTCCATCTTCTATGTCTTCTTTATCATGTTTCCTCTTTCTGGGACCCACTTGGGTAACTTTTTCCAAATTCAGCATTCTACTTCGTGGTTTTATCCTTTAAAGTGAACCTCCACGATTCACCTTAGGGTTAAGACACTAAGGCCTTTATCTTACTCTTCTATTAACCACATTTCGATGCATGATTCAGACCAACTAAGTCACGCATCCCAATCCTAGACAATATACCCATTACTACCTTCATGCATCTTAGCCCAAACTCAATCCTCATTCTCATCTATACATGCCACATGACTTTAAGCCAACTCTGAGGTTTAAACATTGTGTAACCATGCTTATGACAGATTACCAATTATATATGGTAAATCTGTTCGGTACACGTGTCTCACCAGATGTACATATAACTTACCCCTCATAACCTAAGATCAACTTATAGTCCCGTTGAACGCCCGCTTGTGTAAACAAACTCCATACTCCGATACCAACTTCTATTCAAACCTAGTCAGTAGGACCTTCCTACTTCTCGGCCCTTTACAAGTTTGTCCCAACACTTGACACGACAGGACTCCATTCACAACTACATCTTCGTCGCATCACATAGCTCGAGACTACTCCCAATTGTGACACCTTTCACTATGACAGGGTTACATCACAACTACTTTGGGACACTGTTCCACAGTAATCAATGCCACACAATACGCTCTATGATCCTCAATTACGCCATCCCAACCTTGGTGACAAGCCACCTGGTGCATCACAACACTGCACAGAGTACACTTCATGTGGACTCTCTTCCATCCACACTATGCCATGCACCATTATGACCCACGCCACATGGTGCATTGCCGCACTACATGGAGTACACTCCACGTATACTCCCTTCACACACTATGCCGCATCACAACTACATCACACACCTCACACACATACTTCATAATACAGTCTACAACCTATAAACTAACATTTAATATAAATAACGAGGGATAGAGGGTTATACCATCGATGGGATAACCCATGCATTGCTTGCTAGTCGTTACGGTCAAAGGAGTCAGAAGAGTCATATGTGGCGATTAAATTGCATACGGTGGTTGTTTGGGCTATTAGAGGTGGCTACAGGAGTGAATCTGAGTGGTGAAAGGTTTGGTTGTGGTCCTAGAGTGGTGGAGAGGGAGGCTTGGTTGGTTGATGGCTGGCCATGAAGGGCTTGAGGGAGGTGCGGTGGAACTGTGGTGGCGAGGCGGTGGCTATATGGTGGTCTACAACAGCAGATCTAGCCAAACACCCATGAGAGAGTGGGGGAGAGTGAGAGAGGTGGAGACCTCGGCTGGGCATGGGGATGGCTGGGCAAGATTGCTGGTGAGAGGAGGTGGCCATTGGTGGTGGTACGGTGGCCTAGGTAGCTATGTACCGGGGCGCCCAGTGGAGAACCCGTGCATGCTGTGTGTGTGTGCGCTTGAAATGGTCCAACGAAGAGGTGGAGAGTTAGGGGAAAGGGAGGCATGGAGGTGGAGCCAGTGAAGTGGTGGAGCTGATGGCAGTGCTCGGTGGACTAGTTGGCCACGAACGGTGGGGTTATGGTGGGGTTGGAGGGAGGAGAAGAGAGAGGGAGTCACCGGTGGGGTGGTGAGGTTGGGCAACACTAATGGAGGAGATCGGGTGAGGGAGAGAGAGCTTCTCATGCAAGCTAAGGGAGAGGGAGGAGAGAGAGGGAAAGAGAAGAAATGAGGGAAAAAGGCTAGGGACTTGGGTATTTAATTCATGCCCTTTGTCTTGGGATCTACAACACGATCTAACGGTGAGGTTAAATACTGATTTGAAAATACGTAAATATTTATTTAATTTAAAACACTGAGAGAAATTAAGATAGAATATTATTTTATAAACTAAAGTTCATAAAATAATATTTCTTCATCATTAATTAAAATGATGAAGTCTTGTTAATTACTCGAAGAGAATAAAACCATTTAAATTAATTTAGAGTTTTCAATATAATTTAAATCTCAAAATATTTTTAAATGGCTAAAATCATTTAAATTAAATAATTTTCCACAATTATAATATTTTTGGAGCTCTTCAAAAATATTATAATTGTTTTATTTAAAATCAAGCTTAGTTCAATAACATTGGAAATATCCTATATAAATATTTTCAGGACATTTAAAATATTTGTAAGCTTTAAAATACTAGGCTTGCTTAAAAATCACTTGACATCTTTAGAAACACACCATTGAGGCTCGACACGCAGAACGAGGCTCGTAACTATAAAAGAAAGAAGGAGCGGGATGTTGCACCAACCCATTTCCATGCTCAATTTCTCTCTAATTTTTCCTTAGTATTTTTGTGATTCATGCTTGTAATTTATTCCTTTGCATTGTCATTTGTTGGTCCTTTTGTGCTCTGTTTTTACCCTTTGTCATGCCCTGTTTTTGGCCCTTAACCGTGAGTTTCATTTTGTGTTCTTGTTGATTTTTGCCTTACCTTGAATCTTAGTTTTCTAGCCACCATCTCCTAGTTTTTACCTTGTTGATCAGCCTTCTTTTATTCCACAAAATTCCCTTCTTTTTGAAACCCTTTTTCAGTCCAAAAAATTATGATTTTTGGTGATTTTAATTTGAGCTCCCTTTTGGCTTAAACCGGTGCTCCGGTGCTTGATCTTTTAGAAATTTTCCTTTTAGCACTGTAAGTAATTTTCAAATAATTTCTTGAGATTTAAGTATATTTTTGCACTAACAACTTTTTTGTAGTTGGTTGGTTGTGCCACACTTGGAGTCCGAGGAGTATGAGGATCTGGTTTGATTTGAGGATAGTTTGTTTGTTTAGATGAATTGTGCTTGCATGTATTATGTTGTGTTTGGTATCATGATTTTTATTGCATTATGGTGTGCATATTTATGTGTTGTACATAGAAACTGGGTTTTCATATGAGAAAGGAATTTGGGTTGATTTGTGATAAATGATTGGTAAGGACTGAGAGAGGAAAAAAAAGACTATAGGAATGGTTGTAAGTAGAGACAGTGGTAGAATTTCACTTGTGATTCCCACCTACGGTCCATCTGGTAGGGATGGTGGTAATCCTACCTGTGATTCCCGTCTATAGTGGGAGTTGTAGGGATGATGGTAAGTAGGGATGGTGGTAGTCTTGCCTGTAATGTCCGCTTGTGGTACACGCGGTAGGGATGGTGGTAAGTAGAGATGGTGGCAGAATTCTGTCTGCGATTCTCGCCTACAGTGCTCTGATAGATTGAAAGAAATGATAAAGGAACTGTTAGGATGGTGGTAAGTAGAGACAGTGGTAGAGTCCCGCCTGTGATTCATGCCTAAGGTGCATGTGGTAGGGATGGTGCATGTCCTGCCTACGATTCCCGCCTACTGTCGGAGTTGTAGGGATGGTGGTAGTCCCACTTGTGATTCCCGCCTACTGTGCACGCAGTAAGGATGGTGGTAAGCAGGGATGGTGGTAGAGTCCCACCTATAGTGTTAATTGGTTAATGGGCCATTTCTCGAAAATGGCTGTTTTGAATAAATGGATATGTGAACCATTTTTTGAAAAAATGGTGGATTTTTATACTGGACCATTTTGAAGGAAAATGGTAGATGTTATTTAATGGATTTGGTTTTTGGGCCAAAATGAGATTTTGACGTTTGTTGGAAATAATTATTTTTGGGAAATGATGCTTTTTGGGTTTCATGCATATTTCATCATATGCATGCATTTTGTTGGTTGCATAAATGTATTTTCATCTCTTGGGTTGTTTGGTTTATTACTTACTGAAATTTACAATTTGGCGGTATTCGACACCCTATGGTATGATTTCATGGTACTGTAGATTTTGAGGCAAGTGACGAAGTAGAGCCTAAGGATGCAGTTCTGCTAGAGGAGTGATCGTGGATTACTTTCTCAAGTGTTGGGATTTATTTCCCATTTTTGGTTATTGTATTTTGGCTTTATCATGTTATTATTGGACAACTGTAATACTTTTTGAAACGCTTGTATTTAAGCGAATTTGTAATTAACAATTCTGGTATTTAGTTGATTGACTTTAACCTATATGTTACATCTAATGTCTTACACGTGTTGCATGTGCACACACTTGGCACTTTTTGATAGGGTGTTTGACCCACATTTTCATCAACCTAATGCCTCAATTTTCACGTGTCTGTACATGGGAGTTGGGGGCGTTACATGAATGGAAAAAAATTTTACGACTAAGACATTTCGTCCCTAAAAAGCATTTGAACAACCAACTTTCATTTGAATATAGAATATTGTTTGAATTGTTACGATATAAACCTAGTACTTGAACAATTTAGTCACATTCGAATGGGTTGAGAAACATTCGAAGAGGATGCGAGGTCGTTAGCATTTTGAAGTGATGCTTGTTTGAATAAGATTGACTTCCATTCGAATGTTGAGATCGTATATGGTTTGAAGGTGTGCAGTTATAGTTTGAATGGTAACTCGAATTGTTTGAATAAGAAAACTCCTAATTTGAACGACATTTGAATAAGGGTTATAATCATTCAAACAATTTGATCATGAATGGTTTGTATGTATTGCCTTTTCATTCAAACATAATGGGGGTAATGCTATTGCTCTTTAAATATGAGTGGTTAGCATTTGAATGCTCTATTATACCCATTCAAATGAGTGTTTGAAAATGGATGCGATTTGTTTGAATATTGAATCGTATGTTGTTAGAACAATTTATGTTACGGTTTGAACTTTGTTTTGGTGAAAATATTTAAGTTTGAATAGGTGTAGGTTCATCCAAATAAAAGAAGGTACATGTTCAAATGTGATGACAACTTGTAGTTTGAACTATTATCGTAATTGTTCGAACATCATGTGTTAATGCTATGTCATTTGAATAGTGATTAGCCAATCCTGAGGATAAAATAGCGTATATGATCGAACAATAGGCAGTAAATGTGAAATTCAAATATAATATGTAATCCAACAATTGTTCGTGAAAATGCTATGAGACTACAATCAAACTCTAAGTTAGGGTCATGGTACAAAATATTAAAAATTAATTACAAAAAAAATGTGTGAAATGGAACTGGAGGCATAAAATGTTGGCACCCAATCTGCATCTCTTAAAGCATTTCTTTGCGTTGAATGGCTAACTCCCTTTGCAGCTTTTCTTGTATATCTACTTCTTAATATTGTGAAGAAAGTTGTGTTCCATATGATAAGATTTTACATATTCTTAAATGATGTTTCTATTTCCGCCCGAGTAATTTAAAAAATTGATCTAAACATTCATATGCCAAAATTGTCAGGCCATCACTTATGGAAGTTTATATACTATAAAACACTGTTACTACATTTGTTGAGTTCTGAGAGACTGTAGTAAGGTAACCATGAAAACCACACATTTCTTCTGAATAATTCTCTGTTCAAATGTTTGCAAGACAGGAAGCTGGTATAGACTTATTATTAGCCATTTTGTAACATTTTAAGACGGGTTATAATAAGTTTATACAAGATTCTAGTAGAGAATGAATGGAGATTTATCCTGAAGAAATATGCAGCTTTCATTGTTACTTCATTTATCCAGGTCAGAGAAACTGCGTGGTGAAGTAACAATAAAAGCCACACATTTCATCAAGATAATTCTCCATTCGAGCATCTGCGAGATCGGAAGCCGATATAGACTTATTATTAGCAGTCTTATTAAGTTATAAGATGGATAATAATGAATTTATATAAGATTTCAATCTTGCAGAGAATGAACGTTCAACTTATCCTAAAGAAATGAGTTGTTTTCATTGTTACTTCACTTGTCGAGGTCTAAGAGACTGTGTAGTGAAGTAACAATGGAAGCCAGACATTTTTTCAAGATAATCCCCCAATACAACCTGTGCAAGATATAAAACCGTTTTAGACTTATTACTAGCCATCTTGTAACCATGTAAGATGAATAATAATAAGTTTATAAAAGCGTTCTGTCTTTCAGAGGTCGTATCAAGAATGATTGAAAAATGTCCAGCTTTCATTGTTACTTGTCAAGGTTGGAGAAACTATGCAGTGTAGTAACAATGAAAGCACCATCACTTCTCCAAAATAACTTTTTTTTTGTATTTTCTGTAAGACCAAAAGCCTGTATAGACTTATTATTAGTGGTCTTGTAAGCTTGTAAAATGGATGCATAGTACGTCTATACAAGCTTTATCGTCTTGCAAAAAATGAATAGGGAATTATCTTGAAGAAGTGATTGGGCTTTCATTGTTATTATATTGCACAGTCTCTTCAACCTACAGATGTGATGGAGAATTTTGGCAAATAATTGCTTAGTTTGATTCTTTAAGTGAATTGGGAAGCAAGAAAATCGTCGTTTAAGAGTTATAATTGAAATTGTATGGAACAAAACTTTCCTCTAATATCATTATGCATGTAAAGCAATGAACATGATTATCTTGTCAGCCAGTTTCCTAGTCATCGCTGGTGTTGATTAAAGACAATTTATGTGTGCTGAAAATGACAAAAACTCTGTCACTCAGAACAGTTCTATTAGGTGCCAGTTCAAACCCACATTACATAACACTCTACTAACTAGGTTTTCATAATCGACTAATATTTGTATCTTTTTATCTTATGAGAAAAGCTTGGAGCCGGTCGTCTTTAAAATCTATTTTTACAGCCAACAAATAATAAGTCGCCACCTATGCATTTCATAAAATCCATCCTTGCGCCCGGCTACATCCGATTTTCCTTTGTTTCTTTCTCCCCCTCTTTGTTGAATCTGAAACCCGCGAAGAGTATCCACAACAGAAGGTGCCGACAGGCACACTGTTATTCTCGGAAGCTACTGATAGCCACAAATATGGCGAATGAAATCCAGCTCACGGCAACTGAACCAGAGAGCACAAACCATACCTTATCGATAGCCACAAATTTACAACCATACCTTACCATTAGCCACAAATTCAACGACTTTGTGGGGGTCGTTGACTTCTGTAGCATCAAACCTTGTGGCTTTGAATTTTCTAGTGAACATTGAATTTTTATTTTTATTTATTTATTTATTTTGGAGTGGAAATTGGTTCTTGGTTTTGGGTTGTCATTTTGGGGTCTATCGGCAACCTTGGTGCTTGTCGGCATCATCTGAGGGTGATTTTGTGGGCATCGGGTTCTTCTGTGGGTGGCTGGGTGTTTGTCGGCATTGTTTTTTTTTTCTCCCCCTCAAGAAAAAAAAAATCATAATCTCAATAAAATGAAGAGAAGAAACTCATCTACATAAAATGTAGAAGAAATTACCTGCGTGATGTGTGCAGGAGAGCAGGATTGAGCTCGTGGGAGATGGAGAGATGAGAGCGTTTACGGCAAAGAAGGATAAGAATTTTCGGCAGAGAGGGGGAGAAAGAAACAGGGGAATTGCAATGAATATGCCTGCGTGATGCGTGCGGGAGAGCCAGATTGTGAGCTCATGCGGGAGATGGAAAACTCTTTGAGTGTTTTCGGTAGAGAAAGAGAAGGATGAGTCTTTTGGCAAAGAGGGAGAGAAAGAAACAGAGGAAAATGGGGTGTAGCCGGGTGCAATGATAGATTTTATGAAATGCATAGGTGGCGACTTATTATTTGTTGGTTGTAAAAACAGATTTTAAAGACGACCGGCTCGAAGCTTTTCTCTTATCTTATTCCAATTATAATTTTAATCATTGGTATTTATTTTCCTGAGTAATTAAAACTAGCATGTTGATGTTATTAACTATTTAGAACAATTAATTTAATTATAATAATCAAAATAGTATTTTATAGTTCCTTTTTTTTTTTTTTTTTTTTTTTTATCAAGGACCATCGATTGCAACCTTTTGATTTTATTCTAATTATAATTTTTATAACTAATTGTTACTTCCTTGACTATGTATAAGTAGTATTTATTTGATTAACTAATTATAACTAGCTAGTATTCTAAATTATGATAAAATTAGGGAGATGGTTTTTTTTTTTAATTTTTTTATTATATTTAATGATGGAGTAACACTTATAGTTATACCATGTTGAAAATTGTCTAATTATAATTTTTATAACATTTATATTTCCTTGACTAATTATAAATAGTATTTTCTTTTATCTTATCAATTATAAATAGAATTCTAATTATAATCATAAAATATTAATTTTTAGTTATTTTTAATCATTGCATTCACATTTGTATTTTTTTAATTTTATTCTAATTATGCGAGATATAACTAGGATTTTAATTACCTAACTGTAATACCCGTCCTTGTGGTGGAACTTTAGAAAAATAGTTTTTAGAAAATAAGACAAGAATTACTAACTTTTTAAAATCTTTTCTTTCTTTTCTCAAAATATTAAAGATTCTACCGTTAAAATTGAAAACTTACATTTAAAAGTCTAAGAGAGAGTTTTGCTGCGGAAACCATTTATTTAAAATGCAATTTCTTTTACAAAAATAATGTCATAAATTACAAAAAGGCCTAGGCTTCCATCACCTTTTTGCTTGGGCCATGTCTGTCTTCATGCTTCGCCCTTATTTCATTTCTAGGTGGGGCACACATAAAAAAAAGAGAGTCAAATACTGAATAAGTACTACTTCATGCCGTAAAAATACAAGGACACACGTTTTTATTCTTGCATTCTCACTTACATACAAAATTTACATAAAACATTTTCTTTTCTTTAAAACATTACAAGGTGGGATTAAACCTTTATGCATACAATTAACCTTATCACTTTCCTCTAGTCGATACACATTATTATGCCCTGTATGTTAGGATTAGCGGTCTTTTGGACCTGATTTCGCTCGTGGCCGCATGTTGAGAATCCCTCAGTTAGGGGGTAGCATTTGGTGCACTACCAGTACTACTTACTCAGCATTGCAATCTGTTTAGTCCTTTGGTACCATTATTCATCAATCATGGCCGTTATGTAAATTCATACATTAAAACATTCATCCCTTTCAATCTTTTCCTTTCCTTTTATTCCATAGGTGCATCAAATCATTTTCTAAAACATCTTTTCATGACATAAAACATAAAGCTTTATCTTTCATTTCATAAAACATACATACAATACATATTGCGTATAGCATCCAATCACATGCATATGACTATTCTCGTAAAAAAGGGCTACTAAAGATGGCCAGTATATACATATAATTACAGTTTTTTTTTTTTTTTTTTTTTTTTTTTTTTTTTTTTTTATATAGTTAGGGCCATATGTCCAAGAGTGACCCATTCCCAGATTTATTAAGAAATACCCTCACATATGGTAGAGGAATACCTTAATTGCAAATCAAGCAATAAAAGATTAAACAAAACTCTACATGCCTAAAAGACACATCCTCACCACAACAAAACTAAAGTACCAGACCAAAAGAAAACAACAACTCCCTGACCTCTCAACAACTCAATGACCTCTCACATAAGGCAAAGACAATTTATCCATGCGAATCAAACCTTTTAGAAGTTTTGGAACATGCAACAAAATCTCCAAACAAATGTTGAACCTTGAGCTCCTATTTTAGCTAAAAAATCAGCCGGTGCATTTCCTTCTCGATAAACATGATTAACAACAAAATCCCCACCTTCGTACAATCTCATAGCCTCCTCCCATAAATCTTCCAAATATCACACTCCACAAGGCTTCTTCTGAACTAAAAGATTAAACAAAACTCTACATGCCTAAAAAACACATCCTCACCACAACAAAACTAAAGTACCAGACCAAAAGAAAACAACTCCCTGACCTCTCAACAACTCAATGACCTCTCACATAAGGTGAAGACAATTTATCCATGCGAATCAAAACCTTTTAGAAGTTTTGGAACATGCAACAAAGATCTCCAAACAAATGTTGAACCTTGAGCTCCTATTTTAGCTAAAAAATCAGCCAGTGCATTTCCTTCTCGATAAACATGATTAATAACAAAATCTCCACCTTTGTACAATCTCATAGCCTCCTCCCAGAAATCTTCCAAATATCAAACTCCACAAGGCTTCTTCTGAACCCAAGATACACAAATCAAGGAATCAGACTCAATGTCCACCTGATGTAGACTCATATACTTAAAGCTTATACCTTAGCATAGATTCATAAAACATTTTCATCTAACTGTAAGGCCATCCTTGCAATGTTATGAGCAACCTAATTGCAATTTCTAGGAGCAAACTAAACTTTCCTTCGATTTGGATGCTTGAAAACAGACTTAAGATCTTCAACAATCTGGCCATACCATGAACAATTCTCCTTAGTGCTTAAAATATAATGAACCAAATTCAGAGAATCTCCATCAAACACAACTTGCTGAAATCCCAACTCAATACACAATTCAATAGACCTCTCCAAAGCTATTGCTTCAGCTTGCAAAGGGCAGCCAATAAAATTTATTGGCCATGATGTAGTAGCTAACAAATCTCCTGAATTATTTTGGAAGACACAACCCGCTCCCATCTTCCTATCATTTGAGATGAAAGCTGCATCTCAGTTGGCTTTTACCAAGTCCCCTTATGGTCTGTTCCATTAAGCCAAACTCTTGCTAATAGTCTGATCTACACTAGTAGCCTTCTCCTGAAACTGAGCTTGTTGGAAATATTCCAATTCCATTTTAGCTTTCTACCATAGCTTTGATGGACTATAAAACAGATCATCAAAAACCCATATGTTTCTTCTTAGCCATATCTATATGAAAACACAAGCATTTAATTCTAATTCAGACCCTATTAATCAAGCAATTAAATCCTTCCAAGTGACAATAAAATTAGATTTAAGGCACTTAGCCTTATGTAGAAAGCTTGCAGAGTCAGACCAAACATCTCTAGCAGTCCCACGTGACCACAAAACGTGGTTACTTGTCTCATTATGTTGGTTGCATATAGGATAGACCCCATTATCAATAATCTTTCTTTTAAATAGGTTGCTTTTGGTTGGGAGAGCCTCACTAATAGCTCTCCACAAAAAGACTTTCACAACATGAGGGATTTGTAAAGCCCATATGTATTTCCATGATTGAGAAAATAGTTGAAAGTTTGAACATCCTCCCAGGGAAACAGAAACACTTTGATATTATAAGTGATAGTTAGACTTCATAGAAAAAGACCATTTTTAGTATAATCCCAATACATTTATCCTATGACCTCCTTTTACTTACAGGTAATGTTTTAATCACAATAGCTTCCTTAACCCAAAAAAATCTCATCAATCAAATCTGCATTCCAAGAACCCCCCTCCAACAACAATTTGTCCACTATATCCTCTCTCTGCAACCTATTTATAGGAGATTGTACCATATGAGTGTTAGGAGCTGGCAACCATTTATCACACCAAATTCTGATTTTCTGACCATTTCCAACCCTCCACCTCACGCCTTTCTTGATCAAGTTAGTAGCACCCCTAATACTTCCCCATATCAATGAAAAAGCCCCACTAGATTTTGCACTCAAAATATGCTTATTTTTATAATATTTCTCCTTCATTGTTCCAGCCACAAGACAATAAGGATTGGTAAGGAGTCTCCAATACTGTTTAGCTAGCAAGGCTTGGTTAAATCATGCCATATCCCGAAACCCCATTCCCCTTTGATCCTTTGGAAGGCCAACCTTCTTCCATTGCTTCCATTGAACTCTATTCTGGTTTGACATGTGACCCCACCAAAATCTTGCCAACAACTGAGATATTTTTGTGCATAATCGTTTAGGTAACTTGAAATCACTCATAGCATAAGTGGGAAGAGCTTGCAAAAAAGATTTAATAAGGACTTCCTTCCCTGCCTGGCAGAGTAATTTATTATGCCAAGTACCAATTTTGTCCTGGACCTTCTGTTTGATACTACAAAAGGCTTTAGATTTAGATCTACCCACCAACAAGGGTAAACCTAGTTATTTGTCAGCATCATTAAAAATAATAGCCCCAATGACTGTAGCTAATCCATCTTGAACCTCTCTCTTGGTATTGGAGCTGAAAAACAAAGAGGTTTTGCCCAAATTTAATTTCTAACAAAAGCTCTTTCATAAGCATTCATTTTCATCTTCACACTTTTAGAAAACTCTAAAATTGCATGAACGTAATACTTATTTGGACTCCATGCTAAGCACATTTCGTGATGTTCGTTCATATGCATGTCAGATAGCAACCTACATGCATGGACAACCTCACGTCATTTCCTTTTCATTTACATAAGAAATTTACACCTAAAACTTGCATATGAAAACTATCCCTAACTCTTAGTGCATTCTTATTCCACATGACTTTAACCTCTCATTGGTTCTTCACTTAGACTACCTCCACTTAGACTAGTCATTTTCCCATTAACCTCCATCATCTATTTACTTGCATACTCCTTCATGACATCCTTCACTATACAAACTTACACCTTTAGGAACATCCATTCATTTCACTTTATACGTGTCATATCAAATCCTTAAAGTATAACCCTTGTCATAAATCTTAGGCCTAGATTGTAAATCTAAAAATTCCAACTTCATTTTCTAACCAATAAAGTGAGCTTTCATACTTCACATTAAATTTCTAACCATTATTCATGAGCCTACAGCTTAACCTCGTTTCATCATACAACTTAACTGCAGTCACAATACCAGTCTTTAAACAATATTGTTCCCTCGTACATAATCCAATCTAAGACCAATCCTAAGTCCCAATTCACTTTCTCACATCCAAATGCATAATACAAGCCAACTAAGTGTACTCATACAATCCACCAAACATACGTGCCATACCCTTTTATCACCTAAGGTCAACATATAATCCAATTAAAGCACCCATTTGGGCTTACAAGCCTCAACTATACTCAATTCATTTAATAAACATGAATCTGTCCATTTAGAAATCAACACCATCACCATGCTTTATAACTCACTGCAACTCCATTGTTAAATCCCAACACTTGGGCTCCACACAAAATCACTACACCACCAAATGGTCAAATAAACTCTGTATCACATCGATATGTATAAAATCAATCCTCCCAACATTCACAAAGCATAATACATAGATGAGACTCGTGATCAATCAAGAGTAAAATGAGTGGTTGGTCACACTAACTAATTATAGTTAATGTTCTCTTTTTAACTTTAATGTGATGTGTAAACATAAATACTACAATTTTTATTCTTTACACATTTAATTATTCTAAAACATAATATAATAAATCTCGTGACATATATAGTTGTATCATTATATACTATAAAACCCAACATGCTTGCTAATTCCAACATCCATTATTTAGTCCTAATATGGATTAAATCCCAACATACAGTATTAAATATAAGGTAATCAATCCACAATGTAGATCCACAATATCCATTAATTCTTAACATACAATAAATGCATCATGTCCATTAAACAATATACATAAATAACTATGTGTTAGAAGTCTATTTAAGCAATAAGAGGGAGTCTTCTCTCTTTTTCTCTCTCGGGAAAAACTGAGGTGAAGGGTGGGGTCCACACAGATTCTAGCTAAATCGAGAGGTGGTTTGGGAGAGGGGAGGGATGCCAGGAAGGTTGTAAAAGAATAATGGTTGTAGAGCGGAGTAGTGAAGGTGGTTTGAGGTGGTCAGTAGAAGATTTGGCGGTGCCTGGTGGCGGTAAATGATGAATGAGATAGAGAAGAGGTGGAAGAATTTGAAGCTCACGAAGGAAGAAACTTTAAACATTGAAGTTGGTGAGGAGCTCTTGGAGGAACTAAAGTTTAAAGAAGAATGTAGTCTGGTAGGGAAGGTTTCGGTGGAGAGGAAGTTGAACTCAATGGTGATAGAGGATACTATGGCGAAGATATGGAGAATAAGCCAGAGAGTGAGGTTTAAGGAGGTGGGAATGAACGTATTCATAATCTAATTTGTGAATCATGCTGACAAAATGAAGGTTCAGGAAGGAAGGTCGTGGCTATTTGATAACCACATGCTTGTTTTATTGCCATACAATGGATATTTACCACCATAGAAGTTGGATTTTACGAAGGAAAAAGTGTGGGTTCAATTGTCTAAGCAACCATTATCGTGGATGAATAAAGAACAAGGGAAAATGATTGGAGCCACAATAGGTGAAGTGATCGGGCTTGATACACAGATATATGGCAGTGGGTGGGGGACTTTCATGAGAGTTTTGGTGTTGTTAGATCTATCAAAGCCTTTTGCCAGGGGAAGAACAATATTGGTGATGGGGATGAAATTTTGGATCCCACTAAGGTATGAAAAGCTTCCATTCTTCTCTTTTTCTTGTGGATGTATAGTACATGGGAAGGGTAAGTGTGAGAAAAAAGAGATTGATGGTGGGGAACAATTTGGTGTGTGGCTCAGAGCAGTGGAAAGAGGGAGGTATATTCAAAACAGAATGGGCAATGGGGGAGGAATGTAGCATGGAAAGATCCCATTATGGTGAAGAGAAAGGGAGAGGGAATCATTGATGTTGATGAGGGGAATGTGAGAGAGGTGTCTGGTGGGGAAAATGAAAGGGAAGCGAAAGGGGATGTTGATTCGGAGAGATCTGAAGAGCAAGTCAATTTTGGGGTGAAAGCTGGGGAAAATGAAAAGAAAGATAATCCTATCGAGGGCATTGATGGTGTGACTATGGTGGGCAATGTTGAGGAGTGCTTAGTGTAGGGGAAGAATATATCGGATACAGTGAAAGTGCAAGAGATGGGGAAGAGAAGGGGTTGTTGGAAGAGGAGAGCTACGGAAGTGGGGAGCAAGCTAGAGAAGAGTGATCTGAGAACTCCAAGGAGAAAAACAAAAGGGACCATAGAGGAAGGCAGAGGGGAAATGAAAGAAGGGAAACAAGGGAAAAAACATTACTATGAGAGTGGAGATGAATCACCGAATGGGAGGGTGTTGGCTGTTGAACAGCCCCACCTGTTACAATGAAAACACTTAGTTGTAACTGCCAAGGGCTTGAGAACCCTTAGATAATTCAAGATTTTTACCATATGGTGAAGGATAAGAAGCCCAATATAGTTTTCTTAATGGAAATTAAGATGAATAAAAGCAAATGTGAGAGAATGAAAAAAAGGCTGAAGTGTGATGGTTTTTTTTTTTTTTTTTTTTTTTGTGGTGGAACCTGTTGGTAGAAAGAAAGGATTGATAATGTTTTGGGATCATAATGTAATTGCTGAAGTGGCCAACTATTCTCAAAGGGACATTAGTATGTGGGTCGCATATGAGGGTGGGAAGGAAAGATGATTGTTGATAGGTTATTATGAGGAACCAGATGCCAGTAAGAGTGTTGTTTCATGGAATTTTTTCTCATCTCTCAAACCTAGGGGGAATGTGGGGTGGTGTGTAATAGGTGATTTTAATGAAGTTGTGTCACATGATGAGAAAGTAGGAGGGATGTGGAGACAAGATAGCCAAATGGTAGCTTTCAAAGCTGCTCTAGAAGATGGAGGACTTTATGATTTGGGGTGGAAATGTGATAAGTATACGTGGAGTAACAAGCATGTAGATGAAACTTTCACCAAAGAAAGGCTTGATAGAGCAGGCTTGATAGGCTAGTTGTGAATTCAAGGTGGAAGAGTTTATTTCTGGCAGCTAGATGCTTTGACCATAGGCCATTGTTGTTGTGCATGAGTCAGTTCTTTAAAAGGGAGGGAAGAAGGAGAGTTTTCAAATATGAGGCTAGTTGAGCTTTAGAAGAGAAGTGTGTTGAAGTTCTAAAAAGGGTATGCAGAAGTGTGATGTAGGGGTAAGGGGGTCTTCAACTTGAAAAGCAACTTGGAAGATAGTAAGAAGGCCTTACTTAGATGGTGCAAACAAAATAGAGCAGGGAAGGGAAGGGAGTTGGAAGATAAAACTAAACTATTGAAGAGATTACATGTGAGTGAAAATAGTAACAATGTGGAAGAAATAAAAATGATTCAAAGGGAGGTGGGGAGTTTTCTAGAAAAGGAAGACTTAATGTGGAGACAAAGGGCAAAGTAGGATTGGTACTAGCTAGGGGATAAAAACACTAAATTCTTCCACAACTGTGCCAACCAAAGGAGAGCCAAAAATAAGATATGCGAGGTAAGGGATGAACAAGGAAGAAGCTGGTAGAAAAAAGAGGATGTGGAAGGAGCTTTTAATGCCTATATTGTTCAGATCCATTTAAGTCTCCTGGGCCTCATGGATTTGGCGCCTGCTTCTACAAAAAGCATTGGAATATTATTGGTGATGAAGTTTGCAAGGCTATGCTTTCTTGGCTAAATGGTACTCCTTTTGATCCCTCTATTAATTATACTTTCATTGCCCTCATTCCTAAAGTGAAAAGTCCTACTAGGGTCAGTGAATATAGGCCCATTAGCTTATGTAATGTGCTTACAAGATTATGTCTAAAGTGCTGGTCAATAGAATAAAATAAATCTTATATGTTATCATTTCTCCCATCCAGAGTGCTTTCATTATTGGGAGATTGATAACTGATAACATTATGGTTGCTTACGAGTTGTTACACTCAATGAAGGCAAAAAAAAGGGAGAGAGTAGGTAGTATGGCTATTAAACCTGATATGTCAAAAGCTTATGACAGGATAGAATGGTTTTTTCTTGAGTCTGTCATGAAAAAGTTTGGCTTGTGTTCTCGATGGGTTGAGATGATTTTAGGTGTGTTAGCTCAGTATCCTATTATGTTCTTGTCAATGGTAGGCCTGGCCTTGTATTTTTTCCTTTAAGAGGATTAAGATAAGAAGACCTACTGTCTCCCTATTTTTTTATTCTTTGTGCTGAAGGTTTATCTACTCTTCTTAGTTTTTCTGACATGCAAGGGGATACAAGGGGGGTGAATGTGGCTAGGGGAGGTTGTAGAGTGAATCATTTGCTTTTTGCAAATGATTGTGTGCTATTTGGGAGGGCTAAAGTGGATGAATGGAATAAGATTCAACCAATGTTGCAGGTTTATGAGGCTGCTTCTGGGCAAGTCCTAAACTAAGAAAAGTCTGCTATATTCTATAGTTCTAATACCAACTCGATTGACAAGAGTAAGATAAGGGATGCTGGTGGGACAGTGATGGTTGGCTCTTATGAGAAGTATCTAGGGTTGCCCCCAATGGTGGGAAGATCCAAGTATCAAACTTTTAGAGGGTTAAAGGAAAGAGTATAGAGGAAGGTCAAAAATTGGAAAACTACTTTTTTGTTAGTAGCAGGGAAGGAGGTGCTAATTAAGGTAGTGTTACAAGCCATCCCAACTTATGCAATGGGTGTCTTTTTGCGCCCAAAAAAACTCTGCAAGGATCTGAACAATATACTAGCTAAGTTCTAGTGGGGTAATCAGACTACAAACAAAGGAGTTCATTGGTGTAGCTGGAAGAGATTGGGGCAACAGAAGTAGAAAGGAGGTCTCGGTTTTAGGAATGTGGAGTGCTTTAATCTGGCTTTGCTTACAAAGCAGGGGTGGAGGCTAGTGCATAACCCTAACAGCTTAGTAGCCCAAATTTTTAAACAGAAGCATTTTAGAGACTCTTCCTTTTTACATGCTAAGCTAGGTGGTATAGCCTCTTTGATTTGGAAGAGAGTGTGAAAGGCATCAGAATTGTTAAAAGAAGGGTTGAGATGGAGGGTGGGGGATAGGAAAAACATGAAAATATGGGGGGACAAATGGCTTACAACCTTAACTTCCTTTTGTGTATAGGTTCCTGTTACAAGATTGAATGAGAGTGCAAGGGTGGAGGAACTAATTGTGCAGGATAGTAGGGAATGGAATAAGACATTAATAAGGGAGATATTTGAGTTGGAGGAAGTGAAAAACATTTAGAGTTTACCTTTGAGTAAACTGAACTTTGGTGAAAAATGGTATGGGGACCTTCTAAGAAGGGTCTATTTTAAGTGAGAAGTGCATATTGCCTGGAGATGGAGAGAAATAACAGATTAAGATAGGAAACTTCAAAGGAGTATGATGATTATCAAAGGTGTGTCAGGATTTGGGAGTTGCATGTACCAGAGAAAACAAAACTATTTTTATGGAAAGTTGGAAACAACTTCCTTGCCACAAGGAGCAATTTGATGTCTAAGAAGCTAGGGGATAGTGATTTATGCCCCATTTATAAACAAGAAGTGGAATCTTCTATGCATGTGCTTTGTCAGTGTTTTGCTGCCAATGATGTGTAGACAAAATTTTTGTTCAGAATTTAAAAATGGAATATTGTAGAAGACAACTTGCTGATCTTGATTGAAAAAATGATGCAGAAGCTGACCAAGAAGGAAATGGAGGAGGTGGTTATGATTACGAGGGGATTATGGCTAAGAAGAAATTAGTTTGTCTTTGAAAACACTTTCAAACGCCTGGACATGTGGTCAGGATAGCAAGGGATGAAATAAGAGATTTTCAGGCACCTCAGAATATGGATTTAAAAAAGGCTTCAAGCAACCCTGTAGATAAGTAATGAAAGTGGAAGACTCCAAGTGAGGGCTATGTAAAGGCTAATTGGGATGCAGCTATAAACATGAAACAAAGAAGGATGGGGATAGGAGTAGTTATAAGGGATGAAAGGGGAGAAGTTCTAATAGCCTGTTGTGATCAGAAGATGTATGTGCAGCAACCAGTTATAGTAGAATGTATGGCCCTCTAGAAAGCTATGGAATTGGGCAAAGATCTTGGTTTCAATAAGGTGGTTTTTGAAGGTGATGCATATACCATTGTGAAGGCTGTAAATGAGGAGAGTGGGGACTGTCTTACATATGGAAACATAGTTCAAGATGCAAAGCAGATGCTACAACAATACATAAATTGGAAGGTACAACTTGTCAACAGAAATTCAAATGAAGTGGCTCACATTTTAGGAAAGATGGCTATTACTTTAGAGTCTAAGAAAGTTTGGATGGAAGATATACAAAGTTGTATTTTAGAAAGTATAGAAAAGGCTAAGGAACGTATGAATAATATTGATTATAAATAAATAAAAATTGATTTTTGATTCAAAAAATAAATAACTATGTATTACATTTATATTAAGAGTTGGATGTTCCTCAAATATCACCTCAAAATGCATAATGAGAAGGATACCAAGCAAGAATATAGAAAATGGCTTAATCAAATGTGATTTCAATTGTCTAATCAGAACTAATAAAACTATATATTCGTATTCTAAATTGTCGTTAAAACTTTAGACTGTGTTCAAACAGGACCTCAGACATTCAAATAAACACATGTCATTCGAACACTACCTCAGAGGTGCCACTATCAGAAAAATCAATTTTTGCTGCCAAGTTATATTGCTACGGATGTTTTTTGGATGTAACAGAGGCTGTTTTACTGTAGCTGCATTTTCATTGTGGTGGGACTTAAATTCGCAGTCACCTATATCTATTACGGTCACTTAGCCTCATCATAATAAAGGATTTTGGCAATTGACTTGGAAATACACTTATTTTCCTGTTGCAGTGACATTTTCCTCGCTGCATTAAACAATAACGTGTAAATGTGAGGGAATTGCCCTCAACATCTCTCCACAAAATGGTTTTCTTTAGTTGTGGCCCCAAAATTTTCCATGTCTCTGTCTTCTCGGTGACCCTCTACCTCAACACCTGACACCGTCGACCTCCTGCATGCCATCGTTCCACGCCTCCTCACCTGGCCAGTAAGTCGATCTCCTCTGTCTCTGTCTTTATATTTCACCGTACGTTCATATAATTCTCTCTCTCTCTCTCTCCCTCTCTCTTTTCCTCCACCATCATGCAAATCTATGCACGCCATAGTTTCCTTCACGCTTTCCCTATTTCAACAAACTATCTCCTCTCGTTTTAATCTGGGTGGTACTTTTCTCCCTCAATCTGTATCTATCTCTCTCAGATTTTGGGTTTCTAATTTAGCTATGTATTTTGCTCATTTGTAAGTGATAGGTAAAATTGTAGTGCTTTTTCTACTTTACAAACTTTTATTCACTGAAGGATTTGTTTTGATTAGTTTTTAGATGCTAGCATATAAGTAATTTTGAGTTTTTGGGGGTTTGGGAAATGGGGTTAAATTCATGTATGTGGGATGTTGTATGATTTTGGTGGTCGATAGGGTTGATCAACCCAATATGGATTGATCTTTATCATGTTCGATGCTTTTAATATTAACTAATGTTAGCTGCCCAATAGATTGATAGCAACTGGAACCTGTGTATTTGTGTGTAAAGTAGAGAAGATGCAATACTCAATACAAATAAGTAGAAATAGGAGTGGGAAATAGTCACAAACTACATAAATTTCTGGCTCTACCAGTAATTGAATCATACCAGCTTAGGTTAGGTTTATGCTTACATCCTTCTAACAAAGGTAGTTTTGTGCTTGGCTTGGTCTATTGCATTACCTTTCTCCCTTAATAAATAAAATAAAAGGCATTTGTTTGTAGTTTTCATGAAGGATCAACGACTTTTTCTATCTTGCATCTATAACTAATATGCATGATTTAAGAATGAGTTCGTTTGTTTGTAGGTTTCATGATTTGTTTGTATCCCTTTCTCTTGGTTTTTTTGTAAAATAGTGTATTATGTTTGCAACCGCAACATCCCTTGTAATTTTCTAACAAACCTTTTGGGTTTGATGACAAAAACAAGACCCAGAAATTTAAGCTTGGTTCCTCTTCTACTTTGTAGCCATCGTACCCACTTGGAGGAGCTACCATAATCAGTACAACAACAACCATACTTGTTAAAGGATAGAAAACGGGTATTTAATTTCCAAAAACCAAGTTTCCAGTTTCATAGAGAACCCAAAAAATGCAAATAAGTACAAGAAGTTTGTAAAATAGATTATATAACCAGAAGTTTGAAGAGAAAATGCAATTTCAATTGAGAATCTAGCACTAGACAAACTGGATTTCAGATTAAATGCCTTAATTACTTTAATGGTTTACTTATCAAGGGATGTTAAATTATAGACTTGCTTGCTAGCTTGATCTGTCCTTTGCTTAATTTTCGTGAATATAAGAATAATGTTTAGGAACCTATTTTTCATTAGAGTAGAGGAAAACTATTAATGAAATTAAGCATTAATAGTTTGTAACTTTTATCTTGTTTGCTAACATTTTTTTCTAAAATCTTCTTGATCTAAAAAAGATCTATATATGTATATATTATTATATATAAACAAGTGAATAACATTCCAATTCAGAATAGTACTGATCTTTGTACATCTAAGAAATCATAATGCTTAATTAATTAATTCCATATTAACAAATTGTTTTTGGTTGCATATATATATGTATATATTTTTTTTATCAGAATGTTATACTTCATTAAAACTCAAGAAAGAAATACATATGACAAGTTGTTTGAACTAACAACGAGATCAACTACATCCTTTTGTATCAATAATGCTGCTTTGGCAAGATCATGAGCATGACCATTGCCTAGTCTATTATCATGTGAAACTCACCAACTAGCCACTGTGTCGAAATTAGCTTTTCCTCTTCCTTCACTCATCCCATCGACAACGAGTTCGCAGGTAGTCAACAAACCTCCTCTTTATCTCCCCTGCCCTGCCCTACCCATCCCCTCCCCTTGAGGTCATTTCTCCTCTATTCTCTCTCCTACTTTTCCTTCCCAGTTGCCATCTCCTTTCTCTATTTAGCTTAGTTTTCTTCCTCCATTTTTTTCATCTTTCATAAAATCCACAATTTCTTTCAATTTCAGAAAAAAATTCCCATTTCTCTTATGCCCAGCCCTCACCTTCTCTCTACGTCTTTGACTTTATGGTTCAATACCAATAATTTCTTCTTCACTGACTACGGTTAGGGTTAGGAGGTTTATACGTTTACACCTCTTTCTTGTTCTCCCTTTAGTTCACCACCTTCCTTTTTAATCTTCACTTATGGGTTTTCATTTTTTTTTCCAAGTTACTAAGGTGGGCCTTTGTTAACTAGATCTAGGAGCTTCTTTGTTGTTTCTTTTCTAATTTTGTATTAATTTTGTTAATGGTGGATCAAAATTGAGCTGAATATCTTGAGGGTTTTCAATTTTGCTTATAATTTATTCCACTGCCTGTTTCTTTTACTATATGCTTGAACAAGGCTTGAATTTGTAGAACTCTTTGTTAATTTTGGTGAAGTCTAGTATTTGAAGTCAGATCCTGAGTTTTTTTTTTAATTGTTTTGCTTCAAGGGGAGGGGATGGTAGTGTGGGGCAGGGGAGATGGAGGGGAGGGGAGGGTAGTGGTGGGCCGGTGAGATTGGGGGGAGGGGTTGACCACTTGCGAAATGGTTGTTGAGGGGATGGGTAAGCTAGTTTCAGGCTTTCAGCAAGTGCCCCAAAAATTTTAATTATGTAGAATGCCAGGTGGCAGCTCCACGTCAAGCAGGAAAACTAAACGGGAGCACTAATCGTGTTCTGTAGTACCACTCCATATATATATAGTCAATGCTGAAATTCGATCATATATATAACACCCTGGGAAGCTGTTGTTATGTATTAAATTATACTTGCTTCTCATGCACGCATGCATGAAGATCACCTTCAAGTTTTACTCTAGATCATCCATCAATATTATTATTATTATTAACTTGAGAGGACTTCTTCTGGTAGTCGAGATTTTTGACAAATAACAACCCAGCACCCCTTTCCACAGATGCAGTTTAGGTTCTTTTTCTCCATCTCCATAGTAGAATAAAGTTTTCTATGATAAGGTTGAAAATTAATGTAGGAGAAAAAAGTTACAATCTTTATAAGATACTTAACTATTCCTCATTCTTGCTTTCATGCAAAGTGTTTGATAGATCCTGAAGACAACAAAATATTAATGTCATAAAACTTCCTCAATTACCAACTTTTACATGATATTTGCTTAGAATAATTTGACGACTATCCAACTCTGTTCTATTTCATCTTATAGTGATTTTGACATGGACAAAAGTTGGATGTATATTACCAACCGATTTAGGTCCACATAATATTGGGAAGGGGTATATCAATTCATTACACTGGCCCAAGCTCATGCAACAACAAACAATATTAGATGTCCTTGTTGTGACTGTTGTAATAACTTTTTCCACACTATAGACTTGGTGCAGAGACACCTATTCACCATAGGAATTGATGAAAACTACACCGAATGGATTTTTCATGGCAAGGAAGAGACTTGGGATGCTAATGAGTTTGATGATCAAGTCAACGAAGTGCAAAATGATGACTACGTTGATGAAATGGATGAAATGTTAGATGATATTCGGCTTGGATCATTTACAAATGTGGAGCCAGTTGAACAATGTACTAGTGAAAGACCCACCTATGTGGACCTTAGAGCAAATTTTTTTTACCAATTATTAGAATATGCCAAACATCCACTCTATCCAGGATGTGCTAAGTTCTCAAAGTTATCCTTCATTATGAAGTTGTTGCATATAAGGACGATTGGGGGGTGGAATGTTAAATCATTTGACATGCTACTAAAGTTTTTGAAAGCTTCATTTCCCGATGTAGTTTTGCTTGACTCATACTGCTAGTCACGACAGATGGAGCGGGCTCTTGGTTTTGGTTATATAAATATTGATGTATGCCCAAATGATTGTATACCATACTGGAAGGAAGATTCTAATAGGCATGATTGTCCCAAATAGTATGTTAAGATGGGTAACCCGCACAACTAAACAAAAAAAAGTCCCTCACAAAGTACTTCGATATTTTCCATTAAAACCAAGATTGAAAATGTTGTTTATGTCGAAAGATATAACTGTAGCCATGCGGTGGCACAAAGAAGAAGGCGTCAATGATTCGAATGTGATGAAGCATCCGCGTGACTCAATTAGGTGCAAGGAATTTGATCAAGAGCATATATCATTTTCTCTTGATGCTCATAACGTGTGCCTTGGTCTAGCCAGTGATGGATTCAACCCTTTCAATAATATGAGTAAGCCTTATAGTGTATGGCTAGTAATACTTGTCCCTTACAACCTGTCGCCATGGTTGTGCATGAAAGACCAGTTCTTCGTGCTGTCTCTTTTAATCCTTAGATCAAAGGCGCTAGGCAATGAGATTGATGTGTATTTGTGGCCTCTTATTAATGAATTGATTGATTTGTGGGAAAATGGTGTTGGGAAGTATGATTCATCGAGAAAACAATTTTTTCAATTACATGTAGCATTATTATGGACGATTAATGACTTCCCTGCATATGGAAATCTTTCTGGGTGAGGCACGAAGGGAAAATTTGCATGTCTAAGTTCTAATGGTGACACTAACTTTTTGTGGTTGAAGTATGGTAAAAAATATTGTTACATGGGCCATTTTCATTTCCTATCGCCAGAAAATACTTGGAGGAAGAAGAAGGTTAATTTTAATGGCAATACTGATTATCGCACCCCACCTTGTGAATTATTTGGCCATGATCTATTGAATCAACTAAGTAATGTTGGAGATGTATTATTTGGAAAAGGTGGAAGGAAGAGAAAGCGACGACTTGATGAACTAAATTTGACAAAAACAAGTATCTTTTTCCAATTACCTTATTGGTCAACATTGAATATTTGACACAATCTTGACGTAATGCATATTGAGAATAACATTTGTGACAAGGTTTTAGGAATGTTGATGGCAATTCCAAGGAAAATAAAAGATTCAGTTAGTGCACATAGGGACTTTTTGATTCTTGGTATAAAGAAGGAATTACATTTACAAGAACATGGATAGAAACTTTTTATACCACCTGCGTGTTACACGTTGCATAAAGATGAGAGGAGAAAATTTTACGAGTGGCTACAACCTGTGAAATTTCCAGATGGATTTGCTGCCAATATTCCTAGATGTGTTACGTTAAATGTGATGCCCCCAAATCCCCATGCATGGACACGGGGAAATCGAGACGTCCGGATGGTGAAAACCCGGGTCACCACCCTATCGACGAGTGCCAAGTGTGTGCAAAAGCAACATATGTGCACGAAGAAACACGCAGCGGATAACGAAAGTCACAACTAAGTACCAGAATTTTTTCTTAATATAATACAAGCTGTTTAAAACATACATAAATAAAATATTACAAAAACACAAATACAGTTTTAAACCAAACTATAAAGCATAACTTCGACTCAAAACTCCGGCGGAGCCGCATCCTCGGGCTCAGCCTCCTCCTCCTCCTCGAATCCTGCACCAAAATCTACGGAACCAAAAATGATACCGCAGGTAAGAAAAATCCAAACACCACCAGATAAAAGCATATAGAACTCAAACAATATGCATGAAGTGATGCCAATGCGCAAACCCATAAAAAACATATTTTTTCCACGCACGCCAAAAATCCCTTTTGGCCCAAAAACAAATCATTTCCAAATATCACGCCAAAAGTCACATTTGGCCCATAACCATCTCAAACCATTATCCAATTTAATCCGTATGCACCATGACCTCCCCTAGGGGTCATCCGCATGCATCCTCTAGCCCTCACCAGCGAAGGGCCACGAAGTCGGTGCGTAGAGCGATGCCCGGTTCCGCGCCCGGTGCGTTCGTAGCCAAGCATCCTCTAGCCCCCGCTCCCGTCATCGCCCAGCGACAATCCAGGGGACGTCACTCAGTTTATTCCGCTCCCGAGTGACCAGAGGAGCTCCACCGAGATAATACCCCATCCCGGCTTGGGGTCGTGATACACACGCACCGGAAAGTCCACTTACGCCAACAAAACAGGCTTTTCTCAATTAAATAAAAACACACGTGCATGCACCATGTAAATGCTATACCAATGCACAAAAATAACCAACCAACATAAATCAATAAAACAAGCAACTCCGTCCTCCATCCATCCGACCCCCGAACTCCTCGGACTCAGTCCGGAATCAGCCAACCAACAGATAAATAATTGAATGAGCAAAATATATTTAAATCTGAAAATAGGGTTTGGAAAATACTTACAGCGCTATATGGTATTTTTAGAAAGCTTGCGGCGTTGCAAACGGTGGAAGGAAAGCAACGTAACAGTGAAAATTCACTGTGGCCGTGGGTTGTAAAATACCCACTTTTGAACGGGGACAAACCAAGGCTTGGGATTGATAGGGAATGGTCTAAGGATGATTATGAAGCTATTGGAGGTGGTGGTTGGCCGTGGGTGGCGGCGAAAACGGTGGAGGGAGGCCAGATTCCCAAAATGGAAAGCTAGCTCATGGGAGCTGTTCCGGTGGCTATTAGGGGCCGAAAATGGGTGGTTTAGGACTACAAGGAACCGGTGATGAAGTGGTGAAGAGGTGGTGGCCGGGGGTGGAGCGACGGCGGCGGATCGGGGCAAAAATCGTGGGGCTTCAAGGGCATTTTCCGGCGAAACGGCTGGCTGGATGGGGCTGGGATTCGGTGGGGTGGTGCGCCGGAGGGAGGGGCTTCGACCGGTGGGGGTGGTGTCACCCACGGTGGCTGGACGGCGATGGGTCGGGGCTGGGGTGGCTTACGGCGTGGGAGAGGAGAGAGAGAGGGTCAACGGAACGCACGGGGAAGAAGAAAAAGAAAAGAAAGAAAAAAAAAGAAAAAGAAAAAGAAAGAAGAAAAAGAAAAGAGAAAATGGGAAAATAAAGGAAAAAGGAAGAAAAAGAGATGTAGGAAGAAATGAGGTCCAATCCTCACTCCGGACAACAAAACAAAACTGCCGAGAAAGAGATTAAAAACCGTAAAACAAATAAAAAAAAACTAAATTTAAAACGCAATAATTTAATATAAATAAACTAATATATTAATTAAAATAAAAACAACCCTTCAGTGAAAAAAACACATGAAAGCGGGTCATCACATCCTCCCCCCCTTAAAACAAATTTCGTCCTCGAAATTTGCAAGATCAACCACCAACTTAAAGCAAGCCACATAAAATCACCTAAACCAACCGTGACCAAGATTAAGATACGTACCTTCATTATTCAAACAAGTACGGGTATTGCTCCCTCATGTCCGCTACTCGCTCCCAAGAGAAGTCTTGAGCTAACGGATCTCCCCAAGCCACCTTAACCAGAGGTATCGTCTTGGACCTCAACTGTTGCTCCTTCCAATCCATGATCTGCGACGGAACAACCTCATAAGTGAGATCCGGTTGCAACTGAATACCCTCTGGGTCGACGAAGCATGGCTCTTGCTGTCCAAAACTCTTCCTTAGGGATGATACGTGGAAGACATCGTGAATATCCCCAAAATACTCTGGCAAAGCAACTCTATAGGCGACGGACCCTACCTTCTCCAGAATCTGAAAAGGGCCGACATACCTCGGATCCAACTTCCTCTTCTTACCAAAACGCTTAACACCTCTCATGGGAGAGACTTTAAGGTAAACCCAATCACCAACTTCAAAAGATAACTCTCTCCTCCTGGTATCAGCGTAGCTTTTCTGGCGACTCTGAGTTGCCGCCATTTTATCTCTGATGATTCAGACTTGGCTTTGCATCTCTTGAATTATTTCGGGTCCAATTATCCTACTCTCCTCGACTTCATCCCAACACAAGGGCGACCTGCACTTTCTCCCATAAAGAGCTTCATAGGGAGCCATTTGAATGGTCGCATGGAAGCTATTATTATATGCAAACTCGATGAGCGGCAAATGGTTTTCCCAACTCCCTTGAAATTCCATGACACATGCTCGCAACATGTCTTCAAGGGTCTGAATGGTGTGCTTCGATTGGCCGTCTGTCTGAGGGTGGTAAGCAGTACTGAACTTCAACTTAGTACCCAAAGCTACCTGCAAACTTTTCCAGAACTGCGACGTGAACCTTGGGTCTCGATCCGACACTATACTCTTTGGTATGCCGTGCAACTGCACTATTTCTTTCACGTACAAGCGTGTCAACTTACCTAAGGAGTCGGTGTTATTAACAGGCAGGAAATGAACACTTTTCGTTAACCGGTCAACAATCACCCAAACAGAATTTTTCCCACTAGGCGTTCTCGGCAAACCCACTACAAAGTCCATCATGATGTCATCCCATTTCCACTTAGGAATAGGGAGGGGTTGGAGCATACCTACAGGTCTTTGATGCTCGGCCTTCACTTGACGGCATGTGTGGCATTTCTCAACATATAAGGCAATATCCTTCTTCATTCCATCCCACCAGTAATTTTTCTTCAAGTCCCGGTACATCTTTGTACTACCGGGATGAATTGAATAAGGGGCCGCATGAGCTTCTGCTATGATCCGCTCCTTGAATTCTGAATCTTTGGGGACCACTCTGCGATCTCGGAACCGAAGTATCCCATCTTTATCCATGCTATAATGCAACGGCCCTCGAGATTTTCTGACTCTTTTTTTGATATTCAGTAGCTTTGGATCCTTCCTTTGAAGAGTCTTCAATTCTTCAAAATCAGTTACCCGAATATCAAGAACTGAAGATAAAATCTCTTCTTGCTACGAACTCTCAATAAGGAGCCTTCTCATCCCACAAAGCAACGAATCTAATTCTGACGGCTCGGCTTCATCTTCCAAGTGCGACTTTCAGCTCAAAGCGTTAGCAACTATATTAGCCTTCCCCGGATGGTACTTGATCTCACACTGATAGTCATTGATTAGCTCTAGCCATCGCCTCTGCCTCATGTTCAGATTTTTCTGGAAAAACAAATGCTTCAAGCTCTTGTGATCAGTAAATACCTCGCAAGCTTCCCCATACAAGAAGTGCCGCTAGATCTTGAGAGCAAAAACAATCGTAGCCAATTCCAAATCGTGCGTCGGATAATTTTTCTCATGGTCCTTTAGCTGACGAGATGCATAGGCAACAACCCGTCCTTCCTGCATAAGGACACAACCCAAACCAAACTTAGACGCATCACTGAAGACTACGAATGGCTTATGCGGTTCTGGAAGCGCTAACACTGGTGTCGTCGTCAACCTGTTCTTTAATTCTTCGAAGCTTCTCTCACACTTATCTAACCAAACAAATTCTGTATTCTTCCGAGTCAAAGCTGTGAGAGGTCCGGATAGGCGAGCAAAACCCTCCACAAATCTTCGGTAATATCCAGCAAGTCCCAAGAAACTCCAGATCTCGCGCACTGTAGTCGGGCGCTGCCATGACAAAACGGCTTCTACCTTACTAGGATCAACAGCCACTCCGTCTCGGGAAATTACATGCCCAAGGAATCTTACTTCCTCCAGCCAGAATTCACACTTGTTAAGCTTGGCATAAAGCTGGTGTTCTCTCAATTTCCCAAGTACCAGACGAAGATGATACACATGTTCTTCAACATCTCGGGAATAAATCAGAATATCATCAATGAATACTACCACAAAGGAATCCAGATATGGTCGAAATACTCGATTCATTAAATCCATGAAAGCAGCAGGGGCATTAGCTAATCCAAACGGCATCACCTTAAATTCATAATGCCCATACCTCGACCTGAAAGTAGTTTTAGGCACATCCTTGTCTCTGATCCTCAGTTGGTAGTATCCCGACCTCAGATCAATTTTAGAGAACACGGCCGCTCCTTGAAGCTGATCAAATAAATCATCTATCCGCGGGAGAGGATATTTATTTTTGATGGTCACCTTATTCAATTCCCGATAATCAATGCACATACGAAGGGTTCCATCTTTCTTTTTAACAAATAAAACTGGCACACCCCACGACGACGTACTAGGTTGAATAAATCCCTTCTCTACCAGCTCTTGCAACTGAGTCTTCAACTCTTTTAATTCAGCTGGTGCCATGCAATAAGGAGCTTTATGCACAGGAGCCGCTCCAGGTTCCAAGTCTATAACAAACTCCATTTCCCGAACAGGGGGTAGTCCGGGCAAGTCATCTACAAACACATCGGGAAATTCTTCTACAACTGGAATGTCTACCAAAGACTTCTCCTCGGACGGCGTGGACACCATCTGAACTAAGAATGCATCCGCTCCCCATACAATCTCTCTTCTTGCTTGAATTGCTGATATAATTATAGGCTTTTCTTTTAATTTACTCCCCGCAAATTCCAGACAATCACCATCTGGAAGCTGAAAGGTAATTATTCGACTTTTGCAATTAATACTTGCAGAATATCGGTATAGCCAATCCATCCCGAGGATGATATCAAAATCCAACAGCTTAAACACCACCAAATCAGCATCCAAGAACCTTCCCTCAAAATTTAACGGGCATCCCAAAGCAACCTTGGAACACCACACCATTTCACCATCGGGTAGAGCTACTACCATAGACTTCGACAACGGTTCCGTGACCAAATTACACACCCGAGCAAAAGTGGAAGATACAAACGACTGTGACGCACCGGAATCAAACAAAGTGCAAGAATAAAATTCATATAAACGGACTCTTCCTGAACCAAACACATTAACCCATGAAATCCAAAAAACAAAGGAGAAACCAAATACACCCAAAAATTAAATCCAACTTAAAATTAAATTAATCCATACTTATAATTACTCCAGCATCATGGGTCGCTGGTGCCTCATCATCCACCTCTCTGGCTGTGACAGCATAAACCCGGGCTTGCACTGCTTGTCTCGGATTGGTTCTTCCACCGTGTCTACCTCCACAGCTTTCTTGAACTCTGACGGGGCATTCCCGAGCAATATGTCCCACTTGGCTGCACCGGTAACACTGGGGTCCACTACTCAACCGGCACTTGCCCTCATGGGCTCTATTACATGCTCCACAAATTGGCACCCGTCCTCCCATAAGAACACCTGAGGACGCTTGAGGTCGAGTTCCAGTCCGCTGAACAAATTTCTGAGGCAAACCCGAGCTACTTCCTTCACTAGAAAAACTCCGCCTCTTATGTCCTGGAGGGGAGCCCATACTCAGATTATTTTCTCGCTCCACAAGGGTGGCCACATCCACTAATTCCTGAAAAGTGGATATCCGATGGCTGACCACCATACGGCGTATATCAGGGCGTAGTCCCTCCTGAAAGCGATCAGCTCGCATCTCCTCTATGGCGATAAGGTAGGGAGTAAATCGCCCGAGTTCTATGAATCTCCGGGCGTACTGTTCCACTGTCGTGCCCCCTTGGACCAAATTTGAGAACTCTCTTGCCTTTTGCTTCCTTACCGATGCGGGAAAGAAGCGGTCCTTAAATTCTTTCTTGAAGCGCTGCCAGGTCACAGCAGCGAAAGATCCCAATTCTGATTCCAGCATCACCTTCTTGGTATCCCACCAATCAGACGCGGTACCTTGCAACAGATAACTGACGTAGAGTACCTGTTGGGCCTCGGTGCAACCACACACCTTAAAAGTTCTTTCCAGGTCTTTGATCCATTTTCCAGCTTGAAGTGGATCCTCTTCTCCAGTGAAGTGTGGGGTTCTATGCGCCAGGAAGCGCTCATAGGTGCATCCGGCTTGCACCATGCTACTGGACCCTCCTGGGTACATCCAAGGCCCTCCCTGATGTGGCCAAAGACCTCCTGGTTGTGGCCAAAACCCTCCTTGCTGTGGACAAGGCCCTCCTTGTTGTGGCTAGGGACCCCCTTGTTGTAGCCAAGGTCCTCCTTGTTGTGGCCAAGGCCCTGTCTGTTGTGGCCTAACATTCGGCTGCATAAACTCCGTCATCTGCCGTATTGCTTCAGCTATGGAGTCATCTCTTGAGGTATTGTCCCGTGGCTCTTGAGTAGATTTCCTTGGTCTCCCCTTTTTTCCTGCCACCACAACCTTTGACCCCCTTTCAGAAAACAAAAACAAATAAAACCAACAACAAACAAAAACAGAACCAAAGACCAACACCGCATCACACAAAACAAAAGAAACCAACTTGCAAAAACATAACTAAATAAATAAAAACAAACGAACAAGTTCAAACAAATAAAGCAATTAAAACAAATTAAATAACTGTACTTAACATAATTTTTAAAACACAACCTAAAAAAAAACATTCTGGTACTACCTATGGGACATGTGGTTTTACCTAGAGCCAAACCGCTCTGATACCACCTGTGACGCCCCCAAATCCCCACGTACGGACACGGGAAAATCGAGACGTCCGGATGGTGACAACCCGGGTCACCACCCTATCGACGAGTGCCAAGTGTGTGCAAAAGCAACGTATGTGCACGAAGAAACACACAGCGGATAATGAAAGTCACAACTAAGTACCATAATTTTTTCTTAATATAATACAAGCTGTTTAAAACATACATAAATAAAATATTACAAAAACACAAATACAGTTTTAAACCAAACTATAAAGCATAACTTCGACTCAAAACTCCGGTAGAGCCGCATCCTCGGGCTCAGCCTCCTCCTCCTCCTCGAATCCTGCACCAAAATCTACGGAACCAAAAATGATATCGCAGGTAAGAAAAATCCAAACACCACCAAAATCCCGGCGCGTTCGTAGCCAAGCATCCTCTAGCCCCCACTCCCGTCGTCGCCCAGCGACAACCCAGGGGACGTCACTCAGTTTATTCTGCTCCCGAGTGACCAGAGGAGCTCCACCGAGATAATACCCCATCCCGGCTTGGGGTCGTGATACACACGCACCCGAAAGTCCACTTACGCCAACAAAACAGGCTTTTCTCAATTAAATAAAAAAACACGTGCATGCACCATGTATATGCTATACCAATGCACAAAAATAACCAACCAACATAAATCAATAAAACAAGTAACTCCATCCTCCATCCATCCGACCCCCGAACTCCTCGGACTCAGTCCGGAATCAGCCAACCAATAGATAAATAATTGAATGAGTAAAATATATTTAAATCTGAAAATAGGGTTTGGAAAATACTTACAGCGCTATATGGTATTTTTAGAAAGCTTGCGGCGTTGCAAACGGCGGAAGGAAAGCAACGTAACAGTGAAAATTCACTGTGGCCGTGGGTTGTAAAATACCCACTTTTGAACGGGAACAAACCAAGGCTTGGGATTGATAGGAAATGGTCTAAGGATGATTATGAAGTTATTGGAAGTGGTGGTTGGCGGCGAAAACGGTGGAGGGAGGTCGGATTCCCAAAATGGAAAGCTAGCTCGTGGGAGCTATTCCGTCCTAACCCACCCATTTTAGAAAGCTTGCGGCGTTGCAAACGGCGGAAGGAAAGCAACGTAACAGTGAAAATTCACTGTGGCCGTGGGTTGTAAAATACTCACTTTTGAACGGGGACAAACCAAGGCTTGGGATTGATAGGAAATGGTCTAAGGATGATTATGAAGTTATTGGAAGTGGTGGTTGGCGGTGAAAACGGTGGAGGGAGGCCGGATTCCCAAAATGGAAAGCTAGCTCGTGGGAGCTATTCCGGTGGCTATTAGGGGCCGAAAATGGGTGGGTTAGGACGGCAAGAAACCGGTGATGAGGTGGTAGCCGGAGGTGGAGCGACGGCGGCGGATCGGGGCAAAAACCGTGGGGCTTCAAGGGCGTTTTTTGGCCAAACGGCTGGCCGGATGGGGCTGGGATTTGGTGGGGTGGTGCGCCGGAGGGAGGGGCTTTGACCGGTGGGGGTGGTGTCGCCCACGGTGGCCGGACGGCGATGGGTCGGGGCTGGGGTGGCTTACCGCGTGGGAGAGGAGAGAGAGAGGGTCGACGGAATGCACGGGGAAGAAGAAAAAGAAAAGAAAGAAAAAAAAAGAAAAAGAAAAAGAAAGAAGAAAAAGAAAAGAGAAAAAGGGAAAAAAAAAGGAAAAAGGAAGAAAAAGAGATGTAGGAAGAAATGAGGTCCAATCCTCACTCCGGACAACAAAACAAAACCGCCGAGAAAGAGATTAAAAACCGTAAAACAAATAAAAAAAACTAAATTTAAAACGCAATAATTTAAAATAAATAAACTAATATATTAATTAAAATAAAAACAACCCTTCAGTGAAAAAAACACGTGAAAGCGGGTCATCACATTAAATGGTTGTAAAATATCAAGAATGAAGAGTCATGACTATCATATTTTCCTATAAAGACTACTTTCTGTACCTGTGACCTGACATCCGATTGTCTTTGACTAAACTAAGCACATTTTTTAGACAATTCTGCACATGCACATTGGCTGTAGATGTCTTGAAGCGTCTTAAGAATGATATTTCAATCATCCTTTGCAAACATGAGATGATACTCCCACTTGCAATCTTTGATGTAATGGTGCACCTAGCTATTCATCTACCACATGAGGTATTGTATACAGGGTCTGTACAATATAGGTGGATGTATCCATTTGAGAGGAATTTGGAAAAATTTAAGCATTATGTCCAAAACAAGGCCTGTGCTAAAGGCTCAATTGCTGAGGCTTACATTCACATCGAGTGCTTGACTTTTTGTTCGATATATCTCTATGATATCGAAACTAGATATCATAGAGAAGAATGCAATGTAGATGTTTGTGAAACACATCACTAATCAGAATTTTCAATATTCACACAAAAGGTTTGGCCATTAGGTGCTTCAAGTCCAACTCATTTAGATAATAAAACATTTGCCAAACAATGTTGGTATGTCCTCAACAATTGTCCTAAGGTTACCCACTACCTTGTGTAAGTATCATCTTTCAATCTGCTTAATTGTTGCCTTTTAAGGAATTTGCCTATTTTGCATGCATAAGTATTAGGTGACAATATTGTTTTGCAATGCATTAATGCAAGGAGCATTATAACAAATTGAAAGATGAAGGTGTAATTAACTTTGATGATGTGCACGAAAATCAATTTCTGTTATGGTTCAAGGAGCGCTTGAGTGCCTTGTTGGTAACATACGGTGGGCCAAATGTAGGTCTTTTTTATTTTTGAATAATTTTATACAACTAACACTTAGTTAATTTACTTCAAATTAGGCAATTGTGTAATTCAAGCCCCGATGAGATGTCCGATGATCTTTACATGCTAGCATGTGGACCTGACCCATGGGTTGTATCATATACTAGTTGCATTATGAATGGAACTAGGTTCCACACAAAGCAATGTGAAGAATATCATCTTACACAAAACAACGGTGTGCTTGTTCTTGGGGATCATCAAGGTAGGCCTATTGACTTCTACGGAGTAGCAATGGACATTATCGAACTCAATTATCTAGGATGGCGCCATGTATATTTGTTCAAATGTGATTGGTTCGATGTATGTGATATTAGAAGAGGAGTTCGTGTTGGCAGTCACTTTACAAGTCTCGACTCAACTCACAAATGTTACAAGGATGACCCTTTGTACTTGCATGCCAGGCATTCCAAGTCTTTTATTTGAAAGATATGAGTTTAGGGAGAAATTGGCTAGTAGTATAGAAGGTCATCACTAGGAATGTTTATGACATCCCTAGCACAACAGTTGGGGATGAGGATGATGATGACTTGCTTGAGGATGAAGCATACCAGGATGAAGAATATTCTCCACCAGACCGTTTTGTACATCAATATGATACATACATAGATATGCCTTTGCATTGATTAGATATAGACCCCATTGTACTTGATGAGACAATGAAGTTAGACCAACCCAATCCAAGAGTTGAGGAGGATGAGTTTCTTAGTAACGAGTCATCCTCAGATGAGAGTGACTCAAATTGTGACAATACATCAGAGTCAAGCAGAGAGGATGGAGACGGTGATCATGAAACTGGCACAAATGATTAAGTAAGCATTCTTTGTTTATATCTATATTTAGATAATGTCTCCAAGGTTAAATATATTTACTTTCCCCTATAGATAGCATTAGTATTTGCTAACATATAAAAATGTGTGTGTGTTTGTGATGCAGGAGGATCTGAGACAGATGATGCTGAGCTATCAGATTGCACCTTGATGGCGCTGAGATACCATGAGTTGGTAGATCAGTGCAAAGGCAGAAATTGATTGTGATATGTTCCTCATTGGGGCCGTTTTGAGTACATTTCAGTCTTTTAGCCATAACTTTGGCTACGGGTGTCAAAATCGCACATAAGACCCCAATTCGGAAAGCTCTTTTCGGCGCGCACGCTGTACACATCGAGCGTGGCTCCATGTGACTTTTTTTCAATCTCAAATTCTGCTGTTTTCCCCTCCGAATCACTAGTTTTAGTTATTTTTTTCTATTTATGGTAATATTTCGCTTGTCAGTTAGGAAGTCATTCTAAACCTGATTTGGGCCGAATTTTTTGCAGATTGCTTATTTTATTTTGAATTTCAATTTGGAGCAATTTCTGAGATTTTGCTATTTTTGGCAAAATTTGGATAAACATGATTTTTGTCTATAACAGTCTGGCTTGTGGACTGATTTTGATCATTGCTTGATTTGATAATATTCAGTTAAACCCTAGAGACGTTTTTCTTTGGTTTTGGGCGATTTTTCTCTTGTGAATCATCTATTGGAACTAACCTGCAGGATAATCGCTATTTTGTCTGGCGTCAGTTGGCATCAGAGCTTCAACATCTTCCTGGGAAATTTCACCAGTTTCAATGGCTGGCGATCGTGGTCATCATGGGCAGATTCCGAATGAGGAAGCCCAACGTCATGATCGTTGCGTTCAGGATGCGATGATTGAGGATTTGCAGAGGCAAGTCACAGAATTAACCTAGTGCCTGGCGGCGTAGGATTTCGAGGATCGTGAGGCCTCTGATCACAATTCTAATTCCACTTTTGAAAACCCATATCACCATCGCGCTCTATTCTGGGAGCACCGTGGTCGGGAGGAGCGTCATGGAGACCTCGGTTTTCGGGTGGATCTGCTCGAGGGATTCGTGGATTGGATTAACGAAGTGGAGTGTATTTTTGATTATAAGGAGGTCCCCGATCGTGTGAAAGTGAAACTGATTGCCATCAAACTCAAGGGAAGAGCATCTGCGTGGTGGGAGCAGTTGCGACGTTCATGAGACAGGCAGGGCAAGGCCAAGATCACTGATTGGGAGAAGATGAAGAAGAAGATGAAGGGTCACTTCCTTCCCTTCGGCTACACGCAAACCTTGTTTCAGCGACTTCATGCGTTGAGGTAGGGCGTGCGATCAGTTGATGATTACACGGAGGAGTTTTACCAATTGGTCACCCGGAACAATTTATCAGAGATGGAGGAGCAGATAGTGGTGCGGTATTTGGGGGGCTTGCACCAGCCCTTGCAAGATGTCCTCAGCCTTCATTCACTACGGAATGTTTCAGAGGGCTACCAGCGTGCACTTGCTGTTGAAAAACAGCAAAACAAGAGACCAGTGATTAGGAGCGATCAAAACAGTCAGCCAGTTCACCCTCAGGATTCCCGTCTTGTCCAGCAGCCACCGCAGGGTAATTCTAACCCTACTATTAGATGTTTTTGTTGTGGTGAACACGGGCATAGGGCGACTGATTGTAGGAAGCCTGCTAATCAAAAGGGCAAAAATTTGTTGATTGAGGAAAATGTGGTAGACGAGATTGAGGAAATTGGCGAGCCCGTGTATGATGATGATGAGGCTGATGATGTGCTATATGGAGATGGTCATGAGACTCTGGTCATTCGCAAGAGTCTACTGACTCCCAAGGGTGATTTAGGGGATGATTGGTTGAGAACCAATATTTTCACACAACCTGCACAGTTGCAGATAAAGTCTGCAAAATGATCATTGAAAGAGCAGTTGTGAGAATGTAGTGTCCGAGGAGGTTGTCCAGAAATTGCAGTTGAAGACGGACCGTCATCCTAAGCCAGAAAAGTTGTCATGGCTAAATAAAGGCAGTGAGGTAACAGTTGATGCCTCGTGTCTTTTTCAATTGGTAGAAAATATTTCGATAATGCCAGGTGTGATGTTGTGTCTATGGATGCGTCTCATGTATTGTTGGGTAGACCTTGGCAGTATGATCGCAGTGTCATTCATGATGGACGGAAGAATACGTATTCCCTTAACATCAAGGGAAAAAAGGTTGTGTTGGCACCTCGGTGGGAAGGACTCACTCCTACCCTGGTAGCCAATAATACTAACCTGCTTTCCATGTCCAGGTTTTTAGATGAGATTGAGCATGGAGGCGTGGTCTATGCTTTACTACCTTGCGAGAATAGTGCAATAGACGTGGATACAAATTTACCAGTAGAGGTGTAGCGGCTGCTAGCAGAGTTTTTTGACTTGATGCCAGAGGATCTTCCTCCTTGGCTACCGCCTATGAGGGATATTCAGCATCAAATTGACCTTGTTCCTGGGTCAAGTTTGCCAAATCGACCAGCATATCGCCTCAGTCCCAAGGAGGCTAAAGAGTTGCAGCGACAGGTGGTAGAGTTGTTGGAGAGGGGCTATATCCAAGACAGTATGAGCCCATGTGCAGTCCTTGCCCTGCTAGTGCCAAAGAAAGATGGTTCTTGGTGTATGTGTGTTGACAGCTGAGCGATCAACAGAATTACAGTGAAGTACCGGTTTCCAATTCCCCGTCTGGATGATATGTTGGATCAGCTATCCGGTTCTAAGGTCTTCTCAAAAATTGACCTTAAAAGCGGATACCACCAGATCAGAATAAGGCCTGGAGATGAGTGGAAGACGGAGTTTATGATCATTGCTTGATTTGATAATATTCAGTTAAACCCTAGAGACGTTTCTCTCTGGTTTTGGGCAATTTTTCTCTTGTGAACATCTGTTGGAACTAGCCTGCAGGATAATCCCTATTCTGTCTGGCATCAGTCTGTGTGTGTACCATGCATAAGTATGATATGTGATGGTGAAAAATGTATGTACAAAAATATTTAAATTGGTGTCATACTTTTCATTTGGTTGGTTATCCAACTTGGTTGGTAGTGTAGTGATGAAATCTTTGTGCTATCAATAGTCTTGATAACTCATGCCTGTAGTGAGTAAACATTTTCAACTCTTGCATGTGACATTTTTAAAGTTTTGGAATAGAATGGTGAATCCATATAGGCTTTAACATAAGATTGTATTTGAGAAACATATTTATTAAGAGATTACATGTGTAACTCTTTTTTATGAAATGTGTATACTAGCAAGTGTTCAGAATTTGTGAAACATGCATAGGAACCATTTTATATCAATGGAATGGAGTTTTATGCTCAACTACATTTTTTTATTGGATTTGTTCATCAAGCATGTACATGTATAGTACTATAAATCATGCTTGTTGTGAGGATGAAGGAAAAATAGTATAAGCCATGTTGGAATTGCAGGGAAACAACCCATTTTTAAATATGATAGTATAAGCCATTTAACTCAACAATGTCATTTGATAGGCACAGATATTTCTATGCACATAGTTTTCTTTCTTTGCATCTGCTTTGGCCTTGGTCCTCTGGAATGTTAAATGGTTGTAATAGTTTTCTTTCTTTGCATCTGCTTTGGCCTTGGTCCTTTGGAATGTTAAATGGTTGTAAATTAGGAATTGGATTTATGTTATGTGTTGTTGCTTTTTATTTCATTGCATTGACTCATAATTTATTCACACTTTTCCATAATTTTTTTTTTCACAGTGCATCGAGTTTCTTGATCTATATTGGAGAAATTGGTGGGGAAAGTACAATGAGGAAGCATAGTGCTAGCTCCATTAATTTATTGTACTTGCAGATTCTTGAAGATGAGATTTAAGTTGTAACCTTTTTGAACAATTGACTTTGAATATTTGTAACTTACTCAGTTTGGAACTTTGTCATTAATTCATCATATGAAGATGGATCCTATATGTGACACCCCGTTTTTACGTGTATTTTCACTGAAGGAATATTTTAATTTAATTAATATAATAGTTCCTTTATTTTCAATTATCGGATTTTAATTGGATTTTAATTGCTGTTGAATTTAAATTGCTGTTTAATTTATTTTAGCTTGTCTTTGGATTTAAAATTAAATAGTTTGTTTTTACTAGTTATTTATTATATTTTAGTTTTACGTTGTGTTTAAAATATTTTCTTAGTTTTATTGCTTTTAAACTTATTTTCGTTGGATCAGTTGTTGGACTCCAGAGGTAAGGATTAGATCTCATTTCATTTCTTTTCTTTTTCTTTTACCCTTTTTCCTTTTCTTTTTCATCTTTTCTTTCTTTTCTTTCTTTTTCTTCTTCTTTTTCTTCCCGTTTTCCCTCTCCCCGTGCACAGCAGCAGCTCTCCTTTCCATTTTGTCGCCGCCCCTTTGATCGCCTGGTGCGCTGCCGTCCGACGACTGTGTTGTGCACCACCCCCACCATTCTCTTCCCCTCCCACCAGAGATCATCTCCACCAATGTTCAGAGCCATCGGACCAGCCGTTAGCCGCCAGGAGCCCCTGGAAGTCACGACACCTGCCTGTTTTTCTCCCCTGTTGCCGGTTGCTTTCGCAGCCTAGAACCGCTGCTCGCCAGTGGCGTGGCCTACACCACCCACCCAGTTTTCTTCCCCTCTCACCGGTGAACATCCCCACCAAGTTTCACCTCCATCCGAGCCACCGTTAGCCACCACGAGCTCCTCCAAGCCATACGGTTTTTCATTGATTCTGGCGCCGTCGCACCACCTTCGGCCACCATCTCTTCACAGCTTCTTCCCCTACCTCTTGCTGACCTAAACCACCCATTTCCGACCTCGATCCATTGCCGGAGTAGCTCCCACGAGCTCAACTCCATTCAACCCCTTTTTGGCCTTCGACTGCCATTTCCACCACCACCCACGGCCAAAACTCGTTTCCCTTAGCTTCATAAACATCCTTAGACCATTCCCTATCAATCCCGAGCTTTGGTTTGTCTCCTTTCAAAAGTGGGTATTTTACAACCCACGGCCACAGTGAAATTTCACTGTTACGTTGCTTTTCTTCCGCCGTTTGCAATGCCGCGAGCTTTCTAAAAATACCATATAGCGCTGTAGGTACTTTCCAAACTCTACTTTTAGATTTAAATATATTTTTCTCATTCAATAAATATTTACTGTTGGTTGGTTGATTCCGGACTGAGTCCGAGGAGTTCGGGGGTCGGATGGATTGAGGATGGAGTGCTTGGTTTTGGTTGTTTGTGACTGCTTGATTATTTGAGCCATGAGGCATGCGTTACATATTTCATACATGTGCATTTTATTTTAAGTGAGAAAATCATGTTTTGTTGGCATAAATGGTTTTCGGGTGCGTGTGTCTCATGAGCCCAAGCCGGGATGGGTTATTATCTCGGTGGAGCTCCTCTGGTCACTCGGGAGTGAATAATACTGAGTGACATCCCCTGGGTTTTCATAGGGCGACGATCGGATCGCAGGATATGGTAACGCTATTGTGTCGACTCCGTGGTCCCTAGAGTGGCGGGGACTAGAGGATGGCCTAGCCATGTATGCGCGGGGCGCGAGTCTGGGCATCGCTCGTTTAGGTGTCACATGCGTAGTCGTTACCTGCGGTGTGGAACAGAGCCAGGGTGTACGGATGATCCTTAGGGGAGATCATGGTGCATGCATAATTGGATGGTTTTTATGGTTTTCGGATATGGGCCATTTTCTGGGAAAATGGTGAGGTCCGTTTTGAGGCTTGGTTTTAATTGATATGTTTTATTGGTATATGTGAACGATTGGATTGAGTGGCTTGATTTAGAGGCACGCGTAGGGATGGTGGTGAGCAGGGATGGTGGTAGAGTCCCGCCTGCGATTCCCGCCTACAGTGCTATGATGGTTTGGTTAATGGGCCATTTTCTGAGAAAATGGCGAGGTTTTGTATGAGGATATAGTGATCCATTTTCTAGGAAAATGACGAGGTTTTGTATGAGGATATTGTGCTCCATTTTCTGGGAAAATGGTGGTTTGGGCCATTCTCTGGGATAATGGCGAGGAATGGTTTTAATGGTTATGTTTTTGGGCCAAATTATGGTTTTACGGGACATGTGCATTGGTTTTTCTTTCATGCATATTGTTTGAGTTTTATATATTTTTATCTAGTGGTGTTTGGATTTTACTTACCTGCGGCACCATTTTTGGTACCGTAGATTTTGGTGCAGAGATCGAGGATGAGGAGGAGGAGGCTGAGCCCGAGGATGCGGCCCCGCCAGGGTGCTGAAGTTAAAGTTTTGTTATTTGGTTTAAAACTATATTTGTGTTTTGTAATGTTTTATTATGTATGTTTTGATCAGCTTTGTATTGAATTAAGAAAAATTCTGATACTTAGTTATTGACTTTGCTTTTTGCTACGTATTTCTCGTGCACATTCATCGATTTTACACACACTTGGCACGTCGATAGGGTGGTGACCCGTGATGTCATCATCCGGACGTCTCGATTTCCCCGTGTCCGTGCGTGGGGATTTGGGGGCGTCACACTATAATACCAACATTTTCATAAACTATATATATGTATTGTGCGTGATCTTAATATGAGATACTCATGTGATATTATGATCAAATCAATAGGTGATGGTTTGTAAGCGATAGATGCTAGAAATCAGGTCACTACATGCTTGATTTTGGGCAAAATTAATGTGCTGAATCACTCAAATCAGGTCACTACAGGGATATAACAAGGCAAAAATGAATACAGATAAAAAGTCAGGTCCTCACAGGGACAATCTATTGCAGAAGTTGCCAATCAATCTATTGCCAGAAGTCAGCCATCTTGTATGGCAAATTGAATAATTTTTGTGTGTATATTATCAAAAATCTAAAATCTTATGGCTGGTCCGTATTGAAAAGGTTTATACTAAGTGCATGACTAGAGGGCCGATTATCTAAATAATAGGTGTTTGGTTCACATGACCGATTATGGTGAATGAAGTTATACTAATGAAGTTTGATGTATAATATAACAAAGTTAATTTTTATTACTGAAGTTGATTTGTTGGAAAATTTTAGTAGTTTGATTACTAATGCTCATTCAATTAGCATTAATGTTGTTTTTAGGGTCTAGATCAATCATTCATTCTATAGAAGCAGTCGGGTGGACATTCTCCAGATAAAAGTCAAAACATAAATCAATTGGTTGGTTTAATGAAACATGTGCCAATTATCGTTTTAGAGACAAGTGAATAATAATGAAATGATTTCTTTTTTATTTTTTCAGAAGAAGATGTGTCCAATTGGTATTAATATAAGAAAGATGATGTGTCAACCCTTTATTAATATTGCTCAATTTGGTATTAAGAACAAATTGAGCAACATCCCCATGATTCAAATATTACTATGATATTTCCTATGCTTGTATTAGGTATATTTACTTTGTTCATTGGAGGCATAGGAATTCCTTTCAATCAACAATGAATGGATTTGTATTTATGTGTAAAATTGTTAACTCTAGCTATGTAATATCCAAATTCAAATAATAAAGTAATTAAGGAGTACGGCTCAATTTTTGACAGATGCACACAATGTATGTGGTTGTTTACTTTAGTCATAGTATGCTCAATAGAGACATACTTTACATATTGAATTGGTCAATTCTATAAATAATCAGGTCTTTCTTGACTTTTTTTTTTTAAATGAAATTCCATTCATTAAAGCGGATAATTACAACTTTTAACTTGTAAAATACAAGTTAAATATAAACATTTACTTGCTCTTCAGTCCACAAATTTCTTTGCGACTAACAGGGTCTTGCCCAAGGCCTCCAGACTAATCGTCTGAGGGACAGATCTCCAGACTAACCGTCTGAGAGACTAACCTCTGTCTTAGAAAGACAGTCCACACAACTCCCCCTCCCAAGGAGTGGAGTACAAACTCTACGGACCCTCGGTCCTAGAGACTATGTTCCCTACTGCTAATTAAAACAAATAAAATACATACAACAAACAACCACACAAAGAAACAACCTGGGCCCAGCCCAAGCATAACACAGCGCATCCCAACCCAAAAACCCAGCCCACGTACACAGCCCAGCCCAACAAAACCCAGCCCATGTACAAACCCATTTAGGGTTTCGTCTCTAACTTCTGCTGCTGCCCCCTCACCGTGTGGCGCCCCCCCCCCCCCCCCCAACCAGGTGCAGATCAACACCATGCCCAGCTCACGGCTCCAAACTTTCCTCGCCATCTGAAAACAGGGGCTGCTCAAGGCTCCAAGCTCCTCCCCAAAGTCTGAAAACATCGGATGCGTGCATACTCCGGCAGTCCTCCGCAGGCCACAGAAAAGCTTTGCTCTCCGGTATCTCGCCAGGGAAAAACAAGCCCTCCCCATGCATTTCTCCGGTGTTTTCACCTTCGTTCTGACCCGCACCGACTTGAACGCCGTAGGCCACCTCGTCTTCAACCTTCTCCACCATCTCGATCACCGTGAGCTACGTTCCTCGGGAAGACAGGCAACGCTTCCCCAAAACAACTGGACCTGAAACCCCCAACGCCTAGCTCCAAAGCTCCAAAGCCATGGAGACTGGAATCGTCTCCCTATAACCAAAAAACCAGATCTAGGAACTGGGCCTACAAAAGAGAAAACTAACAAAAAAACAAAGGAAAAACAAAACAAAGAAAAACAACAAAGGAGCGGGAGGGAGGGAGGGAGGAAGGAGCCGAAGCTCCCGCCTCCCTCTGAGGAGATATTTGATTTTTGGTTTCTAGAGAGATGAGAGAGGCGGGAGCTTCTAGAGAGAGACTTTTTTTGATATTGTCCAGGTCTTTCTTGACTTGAACTATTCTTCTAGAGCAAAAAGCTCCGTGATCAGTTGAAATTGATATTTAAATTAGTGTTTAGTTTTAAAACTGATCTTGATATATGTCCAAATGTAATTATATATATAAGATCAATTAATTAATGCAACATTGCAACTCTATCCAGTAATTGGTTAAAGAATATTAATTAAATAAAGAAATATATATGCGAAAGAGTGCAGTTGCATCATGAAACCTGGTATTGTGAGCGGCAAAAAGGCATATAAATTCAATAAGAAAAAGACTTGTACGGGACAATAAGAATATTCAATTGCTTGTATTGTATGCAACTTGTACAATAAGAATAAGAATAAAATAAGAAGTGGGATCATGCACTGGGACCCATGGGCTGTACAAAATTGCATAGCACAATAAGACTTGGAGCCAAAATACGGGCGGGACTGTGAAATATCATTAGCGGCAAAATTTGGGAGGAAAATTGGATGTAACTTTTTCGGTCTTAAAGCAAATAAAGTAAACTACTTTCCAGTTCCCACATATTACTTAGCTGACCCGAAAAGGATAGGATTTGGATTTTGCCGAAAAGTCACTTTCTCCTTCAGTGGAGTACTAATACTCAGGTTTTATACACTAAGAAATCCATGTAAGTATTTTCCAACATGCTCGAGTTCCATTGTACTTTGTCTGTAGTGCATCATTGTGCTTAGTAACCTTAAATCAGTTGACATACTTGAATCCATGCCTGATTTTAAATGCCAAAGGTTCACTTTTGCTAAACCATATTTATTCAACAGTTGATGACATGTGATTTCTCACCTCCTTGTTAAATCTATCATTGGGGTCGAGAAATGTGTTCCTTTGACTATTTACATTTTAAGCAGCACTGCCACCAATTCCATACATATACAAGTTGACACAATCCATTGTTGTAGACATGGAAATACCCATGTCTACATCTGCAAATGAAAGTAAAGAAAATAGAAAAGAAGGAACATGGAAATATATATATATATATTGAAATCAGTTCCAAGGCCAGTTGAAATCCCCAAGTCCTAGAATAATTGAATTGAGAGTTTTTTTTTTTTTTTTCAATGTTAGAACAGAGAATAGAAAAATTGAGACCAAAAGTGCAAAATTGAAAATTTACCTTGGCATCCTCTGTACAAGCCCTTCTCCAAAATGGTCAACTTCTATGGCGGCTTGCATGTTTTTGTCTTATTTGCTTCATGCAAATCTAATTGCCGAGTTGATTTTCCAATATTATAATGTTGAATCATCCAAGAACGTTGATGGGTCTTCTCAATCATGAGTGTCCATAAGATTTTCCTTAACAAACTAGGTATTTGGTTATCCTTAATGATATGCAACATAGGGAATAACAATGTGGTGATGTGTGCTGAGTACCTAGACATTTTCTTGATGTCTAGGAACATTTGAGCAAAAGGTTGGTATGTAAAACTTGATTATTTGCAACTGTTAATAATCTGTGAAATCAGATTATTTCACCCCAGTAATAGAGCTAAACTATCCAAAGATAATGAGAGTAGATGGATTTTGCTTCATCATAGATAAATATGTTAGGAAATAGACGTGCAATTAAGTGCAAAAAAAAAAAAAAAAAACCATTTATAAGTCACCTGTATGGAACCAACAGCATTGAGTACATATGCTTCTTGTTGCCCAGATGACTAACACAAGAGGGGTGGTGAATTGAGTTGTATTTAAAATAATAACAATTATAAATCAAATATACAATATAAAATATAAACAAAATATGAAATAGCAATAACAAGGTTTGGCCCCACTGCCTACGTCCTCGCCTCGAGCTACCTCTTGAACATTCCCAAATTCACTATTCAACCTCCTTCAGGTGGAGATAGAAACCTATTACACCTTTGAACAACACCGCTACAAAGGATCCGTGTAGAACACCCTCTACACTTACAATCACCTTACACGTGGTGATTCAATTATTCCCTGTGTAGAACACTTTCTACACGCACAAGGGTTATACACACCCTTTTACTGATACAAGAGCTGATAGTGGGTAGGTTATCAGAAAACACTCCTCAATGAGTGGAATAAGAACAATACAGCGTAAACTATATCTCTCAAAATGAACAAGAATTAAGGCTCAATGCGTAGAGAAGAGAGAATGAAAGCTTTGAATGAATGTTGTATGCTCTTGGTGTTGTGAATGTGAAGCTCTCAAATGATCTATTTATAGGCATATGAGACTTCATATTCAAATTTAAAAAGATTCACATGTCAAAGACAACATCATTCACTTTTTCAAAAAATTCAAATAAAAGGTTCTTCTTTTTCAATTGTCAAAGACAACATTATTCATTTTTCAAAAACTTCAAACCTAATCTTTTACTTTTGGCATATGACAAAAGGAGCACACTTTACTTTTCAAATATTTCAAACCTAATCTTTTACTTTTTGCATATGACAAAAGGAGCACGCTTTACTTTTCAAATATTTCAAACAAAAACATCTACCTTTTGCATAAGTCAAAAAAGCATTAATCACTTTTGAAAATATTCAAATAAAACATGCACATATGAAAGATGACAATCAATCATCTTTAATATTTTCAAAGTCCAACCCTTTAATCAAGGTATGTACATGTGAAAGATGACAATCAATCATCTTTCAAAATTTTCAAATTTAATTTTCAAAATATTCATGAACATGTGGAAAATGTGTTTTAATGCTTTATGATAAAATATTAATTTTGAGCCTTAATCCTAATTTTGAATTTTTAAGAGATTTACAACATTACTCTATAATTTTAATGTGAACTTGTTCCCTTCTTGCTCATGCTTGTTTTCTTGATGTGCTTGACTCTATTATGTAAACAACTTAAGCTTGAAACTCCTTTATTCTTTGAATTAATTTGTTATCATCAAAATCCAAGTGTAGATATATAATTACACAAAACTTAAAACCTTGGGTTCAACACTTCTCTACAACCACAATAGAGTAGGGTCTACTAGTTTCCATTAACATATCATGAAAAAGTGTTATCCAGCATGGCTTTATGGTAAATAATCACGAAACTCGCATACCAACCGACGACTTTATGGAAATAGATGAAATGTGGTCTAAATCAAATGTCTTCCATGACTTAGTGTCAGCAAGATGCCTCATATTAGTATCATCAGTGGGTCATTGCTCTTTATGACATTGCATATCACCGGCTATCTTTGCAAACACATATAGTCGCTGCAATCTTGGCTTCAAAGGGAAATGACGCAACACCTTTTGAGGGACAAATTGTGTCCCATGTGTATTTGACATCCTCCTCGAAGCATCACAAATAGAGCACTCATTCTTATCAGCATGATCCTTCTAGAATAATATGCAGTCGTTTGGGTATGCATGAATTTTGTGGTATTTGAACCTCACACCTCACTCCATTGATAGTGCCTCCTCGTATGACTGTGGCAATGTAGCATCAAGAAAGGCAAACCGCATCAATTGAAGGAGCATATCAAACGACTTTATTGACCAACCACCAAGTGTTTTAATGTGGAGTATCTTCACAACAAATGAAAGTTTCGAAAGCTTTGTACACCCAAGAAAGAGTGGACGTCAGGCATCCTCTATTAGCTGGTCGAATGATGAAATCCCAGAAGTTTCAAGCACTGAGGCACCAGTTGGCAACGAAGTGTCTTCTTTGCTAGGTTGGGGAACATCATGAGATGTGCTTGCCCAGATGTCATCCAACATACCTTACATGTCATCGATGTATTCGTCGTCATCTCTATGTTGCAGATCCTCATCAACGTCATTCGTAAGAGGTGGCTTCTCCTCTCCATGAAATATCCATTGTGTAGTTTGGATTGATCCCTTTTATGAAAAAGTGAGTCTCCACTTGGAGATAAGGTAGGAATCGATTATTACAGCATATACAACAAGGACACCAGATTTAGTCACTTCCCATTGCATGGGTTTGTGCTAGTGTAAGGAATTGGTTAACCTCTTCGGCATATGCAGATGATAGCAGTTTATCAATTAAATGCATCCAACTTCTGTCTATCTAGAAAGAGTAATATAATGCAATTAGTTGACCACAAAGCTTAATATCAATTGGGGATGGTCATTGATATACAGATGTTAGGAATCCAAATAACATTAATCATCACTAAGTTAGAATGCAAGAGTACATTTAATTACCAAACAAATTCATTCTAGAAGCACGTCAAAGAAGACAATTCTCATTAAAGAAGTTGGTCTCTTCAGTGCCAAATCGTTGTATAGTCCATTGGTTTGAGTTCCTGTTGCCAGCTATAGTAAGGACTCCAATCATTTATAGATACTCCATAAATGATTGGAGAATGCGAAATCCTAATAAATCTTGGAAGAATCTTGTTTTATAAAGTTTTGCAACAAATCTAGTGGCAATTACATGGGACATTAGTTCCACAAAGGTAAAGATGAGGGATTTTGTAAGATAGAAGGTTGCCTTTGGAAACTAATTGAAAGAGCTACTTCAGGTATAGATGGAAGAAATGTTAACTATTGTATTGAAGTATAATTAACATGAAAGCAATCAATTAGGTTGTTTTCTTTAGTAGACCTGTGTGGAGAAGTATGGAAGAAATGAATTTTAGTATAATCGTCACAAATAATTTTATATGTATGATTTGGGTAATGACTTGGACATTTCTATCGACTATAAGTGAACATCTTTTTTCGACCTTAGCTGTGGCCAGAATGATCAGCTCGTTTCACAAGATGACAAAAGGGTTGATGATCATTGCATGTATATCAAAATACTCAACAAAATTGTTCCAGTCCCCTAGTACTTTAGGTTGAAGCTAAAGCTTTCCAGATTTCACATTTGTATCTTCTGAAATGCTTAAAATTTAGTGTTTGTATTTAATTATGTTTTGGTTTTTAAATCTATTGGTTGTTTTAAGCATTTTTGGTTCCTATGTAAAAATTGAGAAAACAATGCCTTCAACTCCAAGTTTTACTAGCATTCTTTGTTATCTGTCTATTTTGTGAGTTTTTCATCAGATTGGAAGTTGTCGTGTGTCTGATTCGAAATAAATTTATGCTCATATAATTGTGTGTTTCCCCAATCAAAAGTTCCACATATTGTCACTCTAGTGACCATACTCTATTAAACCTTGTATCGTTAAAGAATATACGTGTTGGTTATCCATCTATCTATAAAGGATGTATGAATGGAAAAATATATAGTGTCCATAGTTTGCTAAAGAAAAATAGTTTTTCATATCAAATATATCAATGAGGACCATCAAGATATTCAAGTTTGAGGACCGTGCTCCCATAGCTCTTTTCAGTAGAATTTATGCTACCTTGTTGAAATAACCAATCGCATATGATTCGTTATTTCAACAATAATTAGTTTTACAAGAATGTTAAATCAAGCTCATGATGAGAAATGTAGGTAGCTTGAGCTTATCACTTTGAAGGAGTAGCAAAGTGAAAAGACGAAGATGGATGCCTCAGACAATTCGACTAAGCCAATTTTTAAATATGCCAACACACATTGGAAAGGTAAAAGTTACAATAAGTGCTTAAATGAACCCTTCTCTCATGTAGTCTAAAAATGCACTAGTATGACAAAAACCAACCACATTAGAGTTTGTTTTGCACAAAATGAAGCTAACATTAGTTGAATGACCATCAGTTTTGGCCTTTATTGCCATGTTTAATTCATGCCATTGGAAAGTTGCTAATAAACACCGTGGGTGTCATCAGAAATCTAGATCAGTGCAAAAGCATCAAATTCCCACAACTTAGATCACCACACCTTAAGGCAGAGATATAACGAGAATAAATAACTTATTCTACAAGTGCAACCAGACTATTCTTATAAAGACAATCATGAACTAATTGTACTCACAAGTCAAATTAGTCTACCAAAACGGGAAGAGGTATAACCACCATAAAGGACATAGCAAATGGTCACACAAGACAAAATAGGTACATCTTCCTAACAATTCAAGGAAAACAATGGCCAGGGTTAAGGGGGTTTCACACATTGTCAAGATGCAGATGATGTTCCTGTTAGAAGGCAAAATAGACAGGATACAGACAAGGGAATTAGAGCTAAAGATTCAGAAACTGCTAAACGAAATTACCTGTGATGCATGTAAGAGAGTCTACAAGAGGTCGATTGAGGATCAAACATACTTGCACGCTAGAATTTGTCGTCTGGATTAGGATAGGAAAACCCAACGATTTCTACAAGAATCGAGAATAGAGAGTGAAGGAGATTGATCAAAAGGCTTGTGTTGAAAATGTGCAATTTTTAAGCTTGGCTCTTACTTGATCTATCAAAAGAGGATAACAAATGTCAAATGTAGTGAGGATTATAGTTATGGAAAATGGGAGAAGATGGGGATCAACCTCAAGGGAAGATGAGGAGGACACCTATTTAGACTCACTTGCAATGAAATCCTGTGGAGGACTCTTTGATCCGTCAAGTCTGTGGAGGAGGGAACACCGTATTTGGCACATTACAGTCGTCCAAAGCCAGCAATATTTGTGCTTATTGGCAAGGGGATTTTGGGGAGTAGAAGAAAGTGGAGAGGATGTGTGTGGAATTAGGGATTCTGAGTAGGGAAAGTTGAAAACTCATGTCATGAGTTTTGGTGCGAATTGGCACCTTATCTAAGACCCGATATGCCGTTACAACACGAAAATTACTGACGGATGGAATTGACGGAACACATTTTGACAATTATGATGGACATAACCATTGTAATAACACAAAAAGTCACTGCCAAATGAATTAGACTAAGGCACGGATGCGAGCGTCATTTAATCGTGACAGAATCCCGTGAAAATCATGAAATCGACATAAATTCATTACTTTAGGGATGGTTTCTTTTGCGTCAAATTCTAAATCGATGGAATAGCTCCCCTTTCTTTGTAGTGCATGTGCCCCTCGTGGCAGATGACATATTGATTGTTTCTATCCATCTTTGGCCTAGTCCAACCCATCTTTATTCAGACCACTCTATCACTAAATGTTGTAAACTCCAACACAAAAAGCAAGCCAAGACTTTTTTTTTCATAAGCTCCTATCATATCTTCCATTGTTCCTTTTGCACTAGAGTCTTCGTCTCATTCTACTACACTGAGTGCAACTAATATTGAGGCATTAATTCATCAAGTTTTATCCTAATCATCTATAGCCTTGTCCATCTCTTCAGGCAAATCTTCTTGGCTTATAGACTCTGCATGTTGTAATCACATGACCTTAAACACTACCTCATTTTCTCAACACTTTGCATTCTCACCTAATACTATCATTTACATTGCTGATGGTTCTCATTTGCCAATTAGTCATATAGGTTCCATTTACATTGCTGATGGACACATACCTTGTCCCTAAGCTATCGTTAAATCTCCTTGCCATTGTCCAACTTTGTGAGTTAGGTTTTATGTTAACCTTTTCTAATAATGATGTTGATGTAGATGATCCTCAATTGACCATTTCATTGATACCATTCATAGGATTGGACATTTGTTCGAGCTCTCTTCTTTGCATATTCCCTCTTGTGCCTCTACCGTTGCCGCTGCTCTCATAGCTTCCTCTAGTTTATGGCATTCTTAGTTGGGTCATCTTTATTTTCCTTGTGCTCAACTTTTTTTTGCTTCTCAGGGTCATTTAGGTTCAGTGCCTTTTGATTGTGTTTCATGCCAACTTGAAAAACAAACACATTTGTTGTTCACTAGAACCACTTCAGTTGCCCTATATTGAGCATTTCTTATATCTGGAACTTTAGGGCATAGCTTTGCTTTGTAGTGTGGCTTCATGACTTGTGAAATGTATAGTACCAGCCCATCATTGTTCCCTCAGTTGCATTATCCCTCTTGAGTCTCCATAATTTCCAACCACTTTACACCCACATCATAATGTATGTCATTAGGGCAGTTAAAGGGGTGTAGTTGAAGGGGCAAGGCAACATTTTTTTCTTCATATAACCACGCATGTTATCTTGCCTATCCCTTTCTCTATTATCATGTTTATGGTGCTTGTTCACCTTGCCTTTTGGCTCCCTCAACCTCCTCTCTTTGTGGATTGATGAGCGCTTCAAGGTTTTTTTTGCATTTACAAATTCTTTAGCATGATCCATGAATTCTCTAAGTGTTGATGAAGCCTTTCATGCTAACTAGGACAAGAAAACACTTTGGGCCATGCCTCTCACCAAAAGTATCATTAGTTTTATTTTTCCATCCTGATCATCCGTTGTCAGATATCTCTCATTAAACCTTGTGATTTACACCTTTACAATTTTGTACTCTTGTTGCTTTACCATTAATAAATATGCTATTGGTCTATCCTCCTTTGGCTTGCCATGAACTAGGTAAGTAGTTATTTTTCCAACTCATCAAAGTTGACTTCTAAGTTCTAGTGTTGGCTCTCGAACCATCTCCCAATCATTACATTAAGTGTCAAAGGGAATGATATGCATGCAATCTGCCGGAGGGGCCTATTAAGTGACATATAGGCTTTGAAGATATGGTGTTCCACTAGATCTTTTTACCTATTGTACAGCTCCAACTATGAGACCCTAACATCTCAAGTGAAAAACAAGTGCTTGTGTTGGCGGCTTACCTCTACCTCCATCTCTCCATCCTTTGGTATGAGCTCCCATTTCCACTATTCATTCTATTGTTGTAGTGCACCTAAGATCTTGGTCATCTGTTACATCATCTCACCTTGGCTTCTATGTTTGTGTCTTTGAGGCAAGAGATCAAGAGCTTCAAGAAGAGCTGCGAGTCTCTAGCAAGAGCTAGGAGACTCGAGCAAGACATGCGAGGGAAATGCGTTAGGTTTAGAGAGAGATTACATTGGTAGAGGCACATCCAAACCCACGAGATGAAGGACTGGATCTAAATGCATTCATGATCCTCTATTACAATCCCACAATGAGTAGTTCCATTACTATCCTCAAAGCACCATGTCCAAAGAATCAAATACACCTGCGCTACCACTGAAGATAAATATCACTAGGCTTTAAAATTAACATGAAAGCATCTAACACAATAAATAGCATTGAGGATAGTAAAAGTATGGTAGTGTAGCTATCAAAGTTTAAGATTCCCTTGACCCCTTAAAGATTGTAAACAATGACTTGAGAATCCACTAAATACTCTTAGATAATCCTCTTCACAAGGTGAAACACCAAACAAAAAAGTAAATGCTACAACAAATAGAACGCAGATTTTATGACATGTTAAAACTTGCTCCTAGTCATAAGGCAACAATGCTCAGATTTCACCTCAGACAAACCAATCGATTCGCTGTATAGAGGTCGAGTAATCCACATCATGAAGCAATCAAGAGGAAAGTAATGTTTATAACACAAAGGCCAACTAGATTGCCTCCCCCACAATCTACATTCTAAGTTGAAGGGGTCACTCTTCAAATCAAATTGTAAGCACATAACATGCTAAATTTATATGTGATGAATCATATAGTAGGAGTTATATGAGTTAGAGTAGCACAAGGGATTGAAATCTCATGGAACACAAGTATAAAATTATTTATATGATTGGCTGAACAAAGACAATGATGTAATGCAAACGGAGATCATGATGGTGAACTAAAGATACACACAGAAGATGTGATGCCCCCAGACTCTGCTTGGGATCGAACGGATGTCTGAAGCATTGGGACATGCAACCCAAGGTTACCTACCCCTATTCATGACATATAAGATGCAATGTTTCTAACATGCATATAGCATTATACAATATTTGTAGCCTATAATTTTTTTCTTTTGAGTAATATTATGCACCAAACTTATAATATCCCATGCATACTTAACAAAATTAACATCCACGATTATAATACAGGTCTCAGAAGACTGAAATCTCAAATATGGGAAACTAAGTTCTATATTTACATTACCAAAATACACTATTAGGCTAGTTCATCGAGTAACTCACGTGAGTCAACCAATGAGGCCAAAATACTATCCAGAAACCTAACTATGGCATCTGCGGCATCTAGTCAACCTTCTCAAGTTTGCTCATGTTTGCTCCCTGCTCCGATCTTGACACATCGCCTACTTTTCGGGGGGAATGGTAGTTGAGACTACCATAGTGAGATTTGATTACAAAACTTAGTAAGTTAATAGGAAATTCCCACATAGGTTAAGGATACATGCATGACAGTAAAGATATGAATGCATAATCAAAGTCAATAGTAAGCATAAAATAACTTGACATAACATGGCATAAAATAATTAGCATAATGTATATTGACATAACATAGCATGAGATAATAAGCATAACATGACTTGACATAACATAGCATGAAATAATAAACATAATGTGAGTAGACATAACATGGCATGGACAGACATAACTTAAATTGAAACTAAAACTTGGCTTGACATGACATAAACTTGAAACATAACATGGAGTGAACTTGAAACTTGACATGATCTTAAACTTGAACATAGCATAACTTGAAACATGACTTGAATGTGAAATGCATGAACTTGGAATATTGTTAAATAGACTTAATTAATAAAGTAACCATATGGGTGTTACACGGGTCCACTTAAGCCGTGTGTCCCTGCCGATTAGTGCATCATAATACAGCTATCTACACCAGCTATGAGTGCGTTAATATGTACTCTGCAGTTGTTGTAGCCCCATGAATTGTTTGTGCCACAATTGCTATGGATACTTGTAAAATAAAATATGGCTCCATTGATGTTAGTGCTTGGCATGCTTCAGTGACCAGCTAGTTAGGCCCCATTCATATCTTGTTAACTGTATTTCATCAACCTAGAGAATTTCACACCTATTTAGACACTCCAATGTGAACAAAGAAGTTCCACTAGGATATTATCCCGTCTTAGTACTTCGGGTCTTGATTGACATGAATAATTTGACATAACTGTTCTCGAGATACACAAACTGTATTCGAGATGGGATGTGACATGAATATGAAAGGACATAAATCCTGACGTAACATAACGTGACATGAACGTAAACTGAAAACATAATGTGAACATGAATATAGCATAACATGAATGTGAACTTAAATATAACCTGACATGAACTTGAACTTAACATAACGACAGATTATACTCCTTCAACGTAGTATTCGGTAGTATATAGCCTTGACCATAGTATCAGGCAACGCTTATTATCCTTGATCATAATACAACTTAACTGATTTATTCCCCTGTAGTACAACAAATTATACTCCTTCACCTTAATATTTGGCAGTGCATAGCCTTGACCACAATACCAGACAATTCATATCATCCTTGACCAGAGTACAAATTAACTGATAACTGAAACTTAACTGTTATCAAAATACATAACTGTATTCGAGATGAAACGTAACTAGAATATGAAAGGATAGAAGTCCTTACATCACCTAATATGACTTGAACGTAACTTGAGAGACATGACTTACTTGAGAAAGAAACATTTCGTAACATGACATAACATATAACAGACAACATTTCATAATATGGCATACATGTAATAGACAATATTTTATAACATAGCATACATGTAGCACAAAATATTTCATAATATGGCATAACATGTGACAGTTAATATTATATGACATAATATACATGTAACAGATGACATACGTAATGTGACATACTTGCAATAGATAGTAACACGTGACATACTTAGATTGTCTAACATATAAGTATTTCATGACAGAATCATTTGTATAACAAATAAGCATGTAATGACATGGTATATATAAAAACATATAAATATAAACTGTAGTTCTCTTACTTATCACACATACACATTAAACTGATAGTAAGTTAAGTGCTAACTTACCTCGATTGTTGCGCTCTATGAGAATAAAATGCAAAACACGAGAAATTGTAAAATAGGTATTCTAAAAGTTCAAAATTTAATCACTAACAATTAGAAATATAGAAAAATGCTAACTTAGAATAAAATTAATATTTTACCCTCTACATGTGGGAAAACGACCATTTACCCTAACTTTAAAGATTTCATATCCTAACTCCAAAAATTACCAAAATATATATTCCTCATGTAAATTTTGTCCTAAACTCAAATACCAACTCAAAAAAATTTAAAAAAATTGACAACGATGGGAAACTCACTGTGGCCGAAATATTCATAGGTTATTTCTCTTGATTTTTGTTGCAATTTCTTCTAACTTCAAAACTCATGATTAAATCAAAATTTTGCAGCAAATATCTTCTAATCCTAAGTTTAAAAACATACTTAAAACATCCATTAAGAAAAATCTAATCATCAACACCAAACGTTGTGTAAAAAAACCCAAACTTTTTAATAAAAAGCAAACCCTTGAATTACAAGTCTTGACCTTAAATAAAGCATCTCCAAAAATTCCAAAAAAATAAAATCTTACTTCTAACATATTCATAACATCATCTTAAGATCAACCATACTTTAAATCATCTAACAAAAGTTACCAAAATCACAAAACAACACTTAGAGTTTTCGGTTCTACACTTAGTCCAAAAAGAGAAACTTTTTCTCAACTAACTTTGATGAGTCTCTTGATCCATAGCTTAAAAAAATGTGTTCTTCAAATTAAAACATCACATGATTTAAAATTGTGTTCTAAAGAAGATCCAACTATCAAACTTAAAATTACATAGCTAAAAATCAATAAAATATGGATCTAACCCCAAAAACATCAAATCTCAAGCCTAACCGAAATGCTCTTGTATAGAAAAATCATATATTTGAAACTAATACTAAATATCTTCAAAAGCCTTTGGAGTAAAATTAAACTATGAAATATTCAAACTTTCTCAAAAAAGAAATTGTTTTTCTACTTCCAGTTTCCAAGTTTCTAGATATAAGGAAATTCATCATCAAAAGCTTTAGTCATGCAACAAAACCTCCATTACTATTCATAAACACATGTTAACAACATTGCATAAAATTTTGGACCAAGATATGTCCATTAGCTTGGTCAAATACTCTAAAATATAACACACTCTCCAATTTAACACCTAGAATGACCTTTCCAAGGTTAAAACTACTTTTGACTAATCGAATGACCATGAAATGAAATGAATAAGATATCCATAGAAACTACACTCAAAGATAAATAAATTTTATGAAGAATTAATCGTGATAAAATACATAAAAAGGGTAGAAACTCACGATGCAAAAAGACTCAGAAATCTGCCCGAGAGAGCTATTTTAAGTTTCTCTCTAAGAATGGGGTGAAGAAGTGGGGAAATGTTGTGAATTGTATCTTGCATGGCTTTAGACCTCTAGAGGGGGAAGTTATGAGGTGGAATGACCCTTGATTGGAGGTGTTTGTGTCACATAAAGTGAAGTATAGGAAGGGGCAAAGACTACCTACATTAGTAGTGAGGTATGAAGGGTGATGAGGTGGATTTTTCTTTCACATCAAGGCACTATTAGATGCAGTCAAGGGTAGGGGATGGCCTACCATGTGGGGGAGGAAACTTCCTCTAGAAGCTTTGCCAAGGTGGCCAAATTCGTGGACCTTAACCAAGTGAGCTTCAATTTAAGGGGGTTTGGCTAAGTTTTAGGATGCTATCAAGTCCAAAACCAATTTCTCTTGACCGAATCAAATTTTTAAAGTTTAAAAGGTTGGATATTGATATCATAACAAGATTTTGAGGAATTAATAGCATATGAAAGTAATTTAATCAAGTGAGTAAACACAATACTAGAAATAGGATCAACAAGGGTTTGGAGACCAACTTCAGGGTTTATGGAAACTGTTTACGGTTTCAGTTTTAACCAAGTTTTTGGGATTTCAATTGGATTCCAAATGTTTATGGTTTTACTAAGATTAAAACTCTCTTTGGTCTGGCACAAATTGGTTGATCAGATGAAACAATATGGTTTTTCTTAGGTGGCATAATCTCACACCTTGATTCATTCACAAAACAACTCAAGGCTCCTCAAGGTGTGAAGTGTCTAAAACTATTCACCAAGTATGGCTAAGATCTTACCAAGTATCCAAATAAAATTTCTCTAACATAATTTGGACATTCTACATTGTGATTTTGAAAATACAAATCTAGGTGCTACTAGTGAAGTTACTATTCACTTTGGAAAAGTGAAAAATAAAATATCCTGTAAAATCCTAAATATTCATACGAACCTAACTGTACAATTCATTTATCAAAATTCAACACCAAAGTGCCTAAAAAAAAGCATTTTCAAACAAGCATATCATTCCAAAACTAAAAATGGGATTATCACTCCATAAAGTCTTCAATAATCAACTAAGTCTAATGGCGTAGACCATAACACATTTTGACACTTCTAAATATCTCAAATAAATAAAATCACACTTCTGACACCATAGTGAGTGATAACATTGACTATGCTGACAAGTTAAAATTTATGCCATTAGTCGATTCGTGAAAACTTACGAAGTTTACATGATATTCCTAAAGCCTATAGAACTTCGACTATTGAATTTCTAGTGGGTTGTTACAGAAGAGATAGTGATTAATCGAGTGAGATTTACCTCTCTTGGTGTGGGAATTAAGAGATAGTCTGGCCGTGAGGTTTAACGGGGTGGCAAGTGGTGGCAATCATTAGAATTTGAAGGATAGTGAGTTAGAGAAATCACCTTCGATGGCTTAGATCACACGTACAAGTTTACAAGCTGTTCCTTGTGTACCAAACTATTTTTAATGTATATATACCAATTGTTTCTCATTATTGTCACGTCAAGCTTGCTTGATCCTTGAGTAAAATGGGATGCAATGCCTATGGTTTGGATAGAGAAGGGCTCTCAACCCATCTCATCTTATCTCATATTATTATTATAATTTTTACAAATTTTCACACAAAATATAATAAACAATTCAATATTTTCAAATTTCAAAATAATAATAATATTAAAAAAATAATATTATAATAATATTTTATTCAACTTTCAACTTTCATCTCAATTCACTATCTAAACCTAAAACACTGATTTTCCTAGTTAATTAAACTTCACAGACACAAAATATTCAAAGACCTTGAATCGGAAATCATTCCAGCTTGTTTCTCACGTCTTTGAGAAAATTAAAGAAATGTAACGTGCCAATTTGCTATGAAGTGGTTGAAAACTTTGATCTGCACCAACTGCTCCGAATAGAAGAAAACATAATCAATCAGATGTTGATTGATATAAACAACAAAAATAATTTACTTAAGCTCTATCTCTTATAACCTTTTACACCTACATGTATTAAATGAGTAACAGCTTTTTAAAATTGAAATTCATTTTTAGTGAAAATAAAATTATATTATCAAGGTGGTGTGTAAATCAAATTTGATTTAATAAAGTACTTACCTGATATAATTTAATTTTGAATATAAATTTTGAATTTTAAATCTTCCTAATCAAATTACTATTTAAGTAATGCATATGGTGTGCTCCATAGACTGGTTCGATAATAGTTTATTGAATTTTAGAAGTTTTTTTAATGAGTTGCTCATATCATTTGCTAAATTTGCTTGAGGCCATAATATATTATTATTATTATTCAATTGGCTAACGTTTGCTTCTCCAGTATACCAAGAAAGAAACCATTTCTTGGAGAAGTCAGCTTGGTGCTGACTGGCATCCAGGATTTTTAGGCTTTTTATTCATTCTTGGTCATTTTTTATGTTTGATGAAGCATGATTTTCTTCAGTCTACTTTCTCACGTTTTCTCTTCCTTTCTCTTGTCTTTTTCATTAATGTATTGGGGAAAATGAGATACTTCTATACCATTATTTAACATTATCCCACACCGGCTATGTTATCGTGTTCTTTTATCATACACTCCGCTAAGAGGGAAAGTGACCTGCTGGTTGAAGCAACGCTAGGAATTTAGACCTTCAAAAAGGAAGGTATACGTAAGTTGGACTAGGTCGTTGCAAAGTCTTCACCCAGAGAGAAGAAACTCTTGTAGTTCTATTTATTCAACTCATACAATCTGGTAATAATCTGCTGCTAAATTGCCTCTATCACCAATTAAGGGAAACTGCTTACTTTGACAATGCGCATTCCGTGTGCTAATTGTTTTTTAGATTTTGATCAAACGTGTACGGGGCTAATTATACGCATATTTCTTGCAATAAAATAAAATAAGGGAAAAACCAAACCTACTACCGTTGATTTGGTCATAATTATCACTTAATTTATTCTTTTGTGCTCTACTTCACTTCGTATTTAATGAGGTATAATGCAGGTCAATAAAAAGGATCAACCCGAAGCAAACTGCAAGCAAATTCCTTGAGCTTGCATTGATCCGCTAAAGTTCTACGAAGACAACGAGGGAGAACCCGTTATACATCTCTGTGTTACAGGTGATTTGTCTGTCACAAACTGGATCTTGTCATATTCCGTTTTCTCTGCAATTCATCTGATTAATGCATCTGCAATTCATAAAACGGTGATATAATTGATGAAACGGTGGAATTACTACTCTTGATGTTGAGCATTTCTGCAAGACTGATTGGGCTTGTTAACTGATATCTATATAAGAAACTAGAGTGTTTCTGTTGCATAATCGAGACCTAGTTATAGTAGATCGTGGTCAATTTCAACTTATAATTAATAAGAACGGGCTTACTAGTTGTTGAGATATTTTTCGGTTCAGGTGCTTTCAGAATATATCTTCATTTTACCCAAAATGGGTGTCAACTTTATAATTATGAAAAGAGCTGTACCCTTGTATACCATATTCTATTTTATTTATAGATATACCGTTGACTTGTTTCCTTTGGAAATGACAAGAACACACTATCCTGCTTGCCAAAAAAAAGTTTGTCATATTCCCCCATCTAACATTTGGTTTCAGACTTTCAAAAAAATGACAGATTCTTCTGAAAACTTTTGAAGATATTGAGTCAGATGAAGTTTTCTCAAATTTGTAGGACGTTTCAAATTATGTTCTGATTGAGATATTGTTGTCGAAATGTTTTTGTTTCGAAGAAGTGATATACTAGTTGGGGTATGACATGGTTAGCTGCCGTCTGCCAATCAAGCAGGTGAAGTTTAAGATACGAATCCGCATTCCCGTTCAAACAACTCAACAGCTGTAAGTTTAAATTTTTGTAGTATATTTGTTCCAAATTATTTTTAATAGGAAATGTGAATCCGAATATATGAAACTAGCGTCCTACATAGCCGAAATAACTTTATCAATTTTGATTCTTTGGATCTTGTTAATTAGCAAATAGACTAGCGTTTTGTCTATAGTATATTTGTTTCGAGAGATGTTTAATGGAAGACATGGACCAGAACATTAAAAACCAGAGTTTTGAATGATGACATAAATTTAATTATCCGAGAGCTAGTTATGGAAGGTCGTATTCAACTTGTATTCTTGACTCGTTTTTTTCATAGACTAGTTCCCCAACAGATGTTTTGATTTTAATAGTAAGGTAGTTTTGACCCGTTTGGTTAAACAGTTTAAATTAAATGAGATGAGATGTTTTGTTGAAAGTTGAATAAAATGTTGTTATAATATAATTTTTAAATATTAGTTTTATTTTGAGATTTGAAAAAGTTGAATTTTTTATTATATTTTATATGCAGAATTGAAAAATTTGTAATAATAAGATAAGATGAGATAGTTTAGATTTGGGTAAACAAACGAGGGTACATTTTAATAGCTAGATCTTACGAATCACTCCAATCTTGTCTCATCATACATTTTTCATGCCAAAACATATGAGAATAATAAAATATATATATAGGCCATATCATAAAGCACTCAAAGTGGATTTCGTGTGATCGAAAATCTTCTTGGGTAGTAATGTTTTATGGCGAATTGTGCATTCAATCCTTCTCCTACCAAAATCTTCATTTTTTTATTGGTGAGAAAATATTTTCTTGGAATTTGTTGAGATTCAAAATTGAAGGAAAAAATAGATTTCAACTTATTAACAAGAACCAGCTTATTAGTAGTTGAGATTTCTCTTTTTGTTCGGATGCTTTTAGATTATCTTCATTTTACCCAAAATAGGAGTTAATTTTATAATGAAAGGAGGCATATAATTGGCTACCTATTTTCTGTTTTATTTACAGCCATATCGTTGAGTTGTTACCTTTATATATTACAAGAACACATTCACAGTGTGGGTCTTTATGTCGAGTATTTGTTAAGAGTCATTACAAACTAATTTGGGATTGCTCATTTAGGGAAGGCCGTCGATATTGACAGGGCAGGGGTCTTCCGCTCGACCTTGTAGTATTCTCCGTCCATCTTCTTCAATTACGGACGGCCCAGCACCTGTAAGTTTTCATGTTTGTCGAATATTTTTTTTTTCTGAAATATGTTGAATGGAAAGTATGAACCAGAATATATATATATATATATGAAACTATAGTTTTGCTTAATCGATATAACTTTGTCAATTTGGATTTTTTGAATTGTGTTAAATAAATAGACTAGTTTCCAAACAGGTGTATTCAACGTGAAATAACATAAATTAATGTTTACACGGTAAAGTGTGCTAGGTATTATGATGCTGTCCAATCATGTCTGATCTTATAATTTTTATGCCAAAACTCAATAATTGCCGGAGTTTGCCTTATTCCCAATTCATGGTGTCTTTATACGAGTATTTATTAAACGACAATGTTTCTTAAAAAATTATAGCAATTCAACAGATATATCACACCATAAAAGAAGCGGCCACTTTCTACTTTACAATTTCTATAACAATTGGCATTGTCCCACTTATTTGCTTTGCCCTATTCTCACAAAACAACTCAAAATGACAACACTCCACTTAATGAACATGGCAACGCATCATTAGTTCTTCAACTAACTAAACTGTCATCTCCTCCCTTTCACTCCTTCTCATATTAACTTCCCACACTCGCACCATACTCCTCCACTCTAGCTCCCATCTCAACCTTTAATAAACCACTACCCTTCAAAACACCTTGCCCATAGGGTGGCGAAATCTCTCTCAAAGTTTTCACTAAGATTCCACTCGGCATCATCCAGTACTCCAGCTCCTTTCCATTGCACTAAAACTTCCACAACAGCTCTATTGTTAACTTCCTTGCTTCTACTTTCTAGAATGCATTCCAGTTCTAGTGTCAACTCCCCTCGCAGATCAACTGATGGTAGTGTAGAAAGAGGTGAAATTTGCTGACTCATTTTCATCTTTACACAAGAAACATGAAATATAGGATGGATTGAGGTATGCTGAGGAAGATCAAGTCTATAAGTAATTTGACCAAGTTTGTGTAATTTGGAAAGGCCCAAAGAACCTTGCAAAAAGTAAAAAATTTTGCCTACCAACCAAGGAGTGTTTTCTGTTGGCTAAAGCCTAATATACACTTAATCCCTCACTAAAAAGTCCCTATCAGTCATCTTCTTATCAAACTGAGATTTCATTATATCTTGATCTACAAGCAGATTCTAATTTAGGATAGTCAAAATTTGATCCCCCGGTCTTCAACAACTCCTTCACTGCCTGATTAGAAGTCAACCCCAAGATATAATTTTGTTCCCTCATAGGAGGTCTACCATACACTACCTCAGAGGGAGGCAACCTGGTGGAAGTGTGACACCCCCAACTCCAACATACAGAAACACTAGAATCGAGACGTCGGGATGATGACAACATGGGTCACGCATCCCATCAATGAGTGCCAAGTGTGTGTACATGTGAAAGTGTATAAAAAAACAAAAAAAACAACGCAACAGATAATTAAAGTCAATCCACTAAGTACCAAAATTGTTTAATGCAAATTTGCTTAAACACAAGCGTACCAAAATACTACAGTTAATCAGCAAAGCATAATATAAGCCAAAAGACATAATTCAAAAGCGGGATAACAATTCCCAATATACAAGCAAATGGCACCAAATCATACCTCCAGCAGAGCCATCTCCTCAATCTCAGTCTCCTCATCATCTGCATCAAAATCTACAATACCACCGAATGGTACCGTAGGTAAGTGATAATCCAAACAACTCATGAGATAAAATATATAGATACAACTAACAAACATGCATGCATATGATGAATTATGCATGAGACCCAAAAATCATTTTTCCTGAAAATGAATATTTTCCAACTCACGCCAAAATCTCATTTTTGCCCAAAACATATATAGTCCATTAAAAACATATCCGCCATTTGAAAATGACCCAACATAAAATCCACCATTTTCCTAGAAAATATCCCACACATTTCCACTAATCAAATCTCACAATTTTTTCAGAAAATGACCCATATAGAAAATCTACAATTTTTTCCAAAATTGGTCCATGTCCTTTAACCAAAACTCGCCATTTTCTTTTAGAAAATGGCCCATTATCCAATTGTCGAATTTTACCATATGGACCATAAGCTCCCCTAGGGATTATCCGCAGGTAACGACCACACATGTGACTTAGTAACGAGCGATACCCAGCTCCACGCCTAGCGCGTACCATGATCAAGCATCCTCTAGCCTCTGCTAGCATAGGGGCCACAAAGTTGGCATGATAGCATTACTGTATCATTCGAGCCTAATCACGCCCAATGACAACCCAAGGAATGTTACTCAATTTATTTCGCTCCCGAGTGACTAGAGGAGCTCCACTGAGATAATGACCCATCTTGGCTTGGAGTTGTGATACACACGCACCCAAAAATCCTTTTAATACTTGAAAACCCAGTTTCAAATATCCACATGAACATGTATGCACTTATGCTAAAACCCTGTTTTCATTTCCAACACATGAACATGCATGCACTTATGCAATCTATGACACAAAACAAATAAATCCCAACATCAACCAATCATACAAATAACTCTGTCCTCCAATCCATCCGACCCCCGACTCCTCAGACTAAGTCTGGCACAACCAACCAACTCACAGTAAAATAAGTGTTAGTGCAAAAATATAATTAAATCTCAACAGTTTTTTTGGAAAAATACTTACAGCGCTTTAAAGCCAATATTTATGAAAGATCACGCACCCGATTTAACTCCCAAAAACTATCTCGAAAATAAACCACCAAAAATTATCGTTTTGGAGACTAAAATAGGTTTCGAAAACAAGGGGATTTGGAGTAATATTTTTGGGTAACAAAGGACTGATTTACTAGGATAAAATCAGAATGTTGTGACTGGAAGACAAGGTTCATGGCAGAGGAAAATAACCAAGAAAAACCCAAAGTGAAGCTCACGGATTGGGCTAAACAGGGCACTAAAAATGGAGCTAAAAAAAGGCTCGGTTTTGAGGCCAAAACACCCAAAAATATGCAAGGTTTTCCCCAAAATCTAGCACATTAAAATACTAGAGAAAGAAAAGAGGAAAATGGAGCATCAAGCTTCGCGTTTGGAGGCAAAACAGAGCACAAAATAAGGGGCCAAAATAGGTCACGATTCAAGGGGAAAAATAAGAGAAAAGCAAGGGTTTCTACACCACAATAACAAGAAATACATAAGAAAAGAAGAAGAGGAAAGAGGTGCACAAAAGCTTTGGCCAAACCTGCAACAATGGTGAGAAACCCATGAAATAAAAATGCAACAAAAGAGAAGAGAGAGGTTTCGTTTTACAGCAAAAATAAGAAACAAATGCAAGATAAAATAAATGCAAGCTAATGCAAAGAAGAAGGTGGAAGGAACGGCGGCACAAGAGAGGAAGAAGGAGTCGTTTGGCTACAGGGAAAGAAGAACAAAAATGAAGAAGAAGAGAAAGGAAGTGGACATTGCAAGAAACAGGGGAGAAGAAAAGAGAAGAAGCCCTAAGGGCACACGACCAAAAACGATGTTGTTTAAGGTAAATTAAGGGGCTGGGTTTCAAGAGTAACGAGCTGGGCCCGGAATTGAATGGGCTTGGGCCCAAAAATGAAGGGAAATATACAATAAAAAGAGCCCAGTCCGAAATATAAGGATCTAAGAAATAAAAAGGCACAATAGAATAAATAAAAGACAATTAAAACTGTCTACAACTCAATATTAATAAATTAAAATATTTAATGCCCAACAATAGAATATTTAACTAGAGTCATTTAAATGCAAAACAATAATTAATAACAAGAAAGCATATTAAAATAAATTGCACAACTTAAAAATCATAAAATAAATCCAACAAATAACACATTAAATTTAAAACAAGAGAGCCATAAACTACAATAAATAAAATAATCTTTGAATAAAAATACATGTAAATACAGGGTATTACATCCTCCCTCCCTTAAATAAAATTTCGTTCTCGAAATTTGCAAGGTCAAACATTAATGCTAAAGCAAGTTGTAAGATTCGACTAAGAGCAGGCTTGGAAAACATGCCGCCAATCACTCAAACAAATACGGATACTGTTCCCTCATGTCCGCTGCTAACTCCAAATAGAAATCTTGAGCTAATGGATCTCCCCATGCCACTTTTACCAAAGGTATTGAGTTGGGTCTCAATCTTTGCTCTTTCCAATCCACAATTTGCGTCGGGCAACTTCATAAGTAACACCTGGCTATAGCTGAATGCGTCTGGGTTGACAAAACACTGCACTTGCTGTCCAAAGCTCTTCTTGAACGATGATACATGGAATACATCATGAATTTCTCCAAAATAATCTGGCAATGCAACTCTATAAGCAATGGGCCCTACCTTCTCCAAAATTTGAAAAAGGGCTAACATACCTTGGACTAAGTTTTTCTTTCTTACCAAAATGCTTAACATCTTTCATGAGAGAGACTTTGAGATAAATCAAATCACCTTCCTTAAAATATAAGTCTCTTCTCCTCATGTTCGCATAACTTTTCTGACGACTCTACGCTGCCACCATTTTATCCCTTATAATCCAAACTTGACTTTGAATTTCTTGGATTATCTTGGGCCCAATTAACTTACTCTCGCCAACTTTATCCCAACACAACAGTGATCTGCACTTCCTCCCATAAAGAGCTTCATATGGTGCCATCTGAATGGATGCATGGAAACTATTGTTGTAAGCAAATTCTATAAGTGGCAGATGATTTTCCCAACTTCCTTGGAATTCCATAACACAAGCTCGTAACATATCCTCAAGAGTCTGAATAGGCGCTCCGACTAACCATTGGTTTGCGAGTGATACACAGTACTAAACTTCAATTTTGTACCTAAAGCTGCCTGCAAACTCTTCCAAAAATGAGACATGAACCGTAGGTCCCGGTCCGACAGAATACTCTTGGGTATCCCGTGCAACCACACTATCTCTTTAACATAAACCGAGTCAACTTTCCCAAAGAGTCGGTATTATTGATAGGCAAGAAATGGGCACTCTTAGTCAACTGATCAACAGCCATCCAAATCAAGTTCTTTCCACTAGGAATCCTTGGTAAGCGCACTACAAAATCCATAGCAATGTCATCCCACTTCCACTCAGGAGTAAGGAGAGGTTGAAGTACACCAGTAGGTCTTTGATGCTCAGCTTTAACTTGATGGCACGTGTCACATCTCTCAATGAACATGGCGATATCCTTTTTCATCCCTTCCCATCAGTAATTTCTCTTTTAGTCTCGATACATCTTTGTGCTTCCAAGATGAACTGAATAAGGAGCCGTATGAGCTTCTACCAAAATTCATTTCTTAAATTCTGAATCTTGAGGAATTACTCTACAATTATGAAACCGAAGAGTATCATCCTTATCCAAACTGTAGTATGAAGGTCCTTTAGATTTCCTGACACTCTTCGTGATATCTAAAAACTTCAGGTCCTTTCTCTAGAGTCTTTAATTCCTCAAAATCAATCACTCAAACATCAAGAACTGAAGATAACACTTCTTGCTGTGAGCTCTCAATAAGAAGCCTTCTCATCCCACAAAAAAGTGTGTAACAACCCCGCCCTGGGAAGGGTGGAATCGTTACGTACATACATGTCCTTATTTCCTTCTTTTCTTTCCCTCTCTTTTTAAATTGGTTCTTCTAGGAATATGCGATCAACACGAACATGTCACACATGTACTTTAAATTTCTAATTTAATAAAGGAACACCTGATGGACATTCTATTCAACATTCATCCATAAGAGACTCTTAGAGTCCATCATATGTTCATAAAAACATAACTATTCTAGTTAAGAAGGGACTCCATCCCTACCATACATACAATAAGGCACTATGTCAATGTATAAGGGTTTACTATCACCCTACCATAACGGTTATACCATACGAAAAGATACATGGTTTAAAGTCAAATCCGACAAAACGTCTCGACAAGGGACTCAACCCAACATAAAAACATAACTTCCATAAACATAACCCATCATTCATGTAAGGTCGAACCAACAGGGAATACACTAAACGTCTACCTCTCCCTCTACAGTAGTGCCCTACTCTCCAGCCTTTTCATCATTACCTAGACATGTAAAACATAAACACAAAGTGAGTCTAATACTCAGTAAGCATTACACCATGCCGTTAACGTACTAATCATCTATTCTTTTTCTTTTGAAAACATGCAAACATAAACATTTAAACAATACTTTCATGCATAATATTTAAACAATACTTACATGCATAAATGTTTAAACAATACTTTTATGCATAAACATTTAAACAATACTTTTATGCATAACATTAAAAAAATACTTCCATGCATAAATAGTTAAGAGTTTAGTCATGCTTTCATGCACACACTTGCTTCATACTTTCATGCATACGTTTAAATCATACTTTTATGCATGCATTTACATCATACTTTCATGCATACATTTACATCATATTTTCATGCATACCTATACTTTCATCTTTCACTTTCATTTGGCCGGTACACACTTTTAGGCCCCGTGTGTTAGGGTTAGCTATCTTTTGGACCTAATTCTGCCCATGGTCGCGGGTTAGGAATCCCTTTCCATCAGGGTGTAGCACTGGGTGCACCACCAGTAGTACTTACCTGGCATTGCAATCTGCCTAATCCTTTGGTACAATCATTCATTTATTAGGCATGGCTATTACGTAATTTCATACATTAAAACATTCATTTCCTTTCAGTCCTTCCTTCTTTCATTTAGTCATTTTTATTTAATAGTTCATTCATAGAAAAACGTCATGCAGTTATGTAATTTCATACCTTAACATTCTTTTCATTTCTTTTCTTTCTTTGCGGTTAAACATTTTCATTATCTTTTCTTAGTCCAATGAATATGCATTTATTTTTGAAAAATAGCATTTCATGTCATGTTACGTATAAATAAGATGTTAATACTTTGAGAGAGCATGTATGAAAATCTCATGACTTAACATCTATGTGCGTGCATTACCATATACACCTACACATAATTATAATCGATAGGGTGCTTAACAGGGGCTACCAAGGAAGGCTTGTACATAATATAAGTTCATTTACTCTTTAATTAGAGGAACGTTTGAAAAGAGATAGAGAGATATTCTTTCACAAGAGAGCTTGGCGTAGGAGCATAGTCATACCTACTTACCTCTATGCTCCTCGATACTTTCAATCGTCAATATAAGTGCTATTCTAATAAATAATAAATGTGTTGATACTCATCTAATATCCTTTAAGCCTCTCTTTAAACCAGAAAGCTATAATATTGCAATCTAACATCCTTTCTACCCTTAACATTATCTTAGTTAACTAACCTCTCATCTAACCTTTACAAGAGTAACATAATTAATAGTAGAGCATGTTATACTCTAATTGCACAAGCAATATCTAATAGTTTAGATAACATCTCCCATTAGAATTAAACATAGCATAAAGTATAGCAAAATTACCCATTAAACAAATTGTAAAACCTTTAAACACTCGAGCTTATGCTTTACCCATTTTATACATTTTAAAAGCAAGGTATAACTTATAAAACCCAAGCAAATCTCTAAATAAGTCTCAACATAGTACACATGGCATCAACATATATATATATATCAAAAGATCAACTAACATCAATTATGACTAATCAAGTTAGTTATTAAAAATACCATTTTTAAATATAGGAGAAGTACATAGTAAATTCCCTAAATAAATTTCGGTTTGGGCCAAAAACAAAGCATACATGTTTATTTGCAATATAAGAATTTAAATACATCAACACATAAGCTAAACAATTTAGTTGGCTTCTAAAATACATCAAAATCAAAAGAGTTAAATTAGGATATTTACCTTAAGCTCCTAGCTTCTTTCAAGAGGTAAAGTGGAGGAGAAAAGAGGGAAACTTGATTTCTTGAAGAGGAGAAGAAAAGAGGGAAAGTGGCATTGGCTAGCATGGAAAGGGAGGTGAAGAAAACTTGTTCTTCATTTCATGGGTGTAGACTGACGGGTTCAAGGGATAAAGGCTTAATTGCCTTTTGGTCAAAGCTTGTCTTACAAGCTTGGGAGGTAGACTAACGGGTTCAACAAGGAGATAAGGATTTATGTCACTTGGTCAAAGCTTATCTCACAAGCTTGTAAGGATGACCAATGGATAAGGAGAAGACTTGAAGGATTTGTCTTTTATCTTTTTCCCTTCTTTGATTGCTTTAGGTGTAGACTTGGAGGAAGGAAGAAGATTTATTCGTCTTTGCTTAAAGTAACCGACGGAAAGGGGGAGGGAAAAAGGCCAAGTCTTGGTCAAACCTTACGTTGAAATCTTAAGGAAATGGATGACTAGGATTAATTGTAGGAAGATAATTACTTTACCTACCAAATCCAATGGTGGGAATCATTTGGACTCTTTCATAAATAATAAAAATTTGGGGGGCTTTAAGAGAAAATACTATAAGGCCTTAAAATCATGTACTTAATTATTTTAATAATCCACATAAAAATAAAACACAACCATCTTAAAATAAAATAGTAAGATGATAAGATAATAAAAACAATCTTTATCTTAAAAGTCTCACATCACACAGGAAAAATTTGGCGGAAGTGGTAGGGTTTGGGAGCTATTTTGGCACCACTTTTCTCCAGTTCGTGAGGTCCATTTGGAGTTAAATTAATTAGCGTAGAGATGAGTTCGACGGGTGGAGGTGGCGGAGGTGGGTCGACCAAGGGTGGGAGGGGCAAACCAAAGGCCTCGAAGTTGGTGTCTAGGTCACAGAAGGCTGGACTTCAGTTCCCGGTGGGGAGAATCGCTAGATTTCTCAAGGCTAGCAAGTATGCTGAGTGTGTCGGTGTCGAAGCTCCCGGAAGAACATAATTGTGCCGAGGCACATCCAACTTGCAGTGAGAAACGATGAGGAGCTGAGCAAGCTTTTGGGCTCTGTTACCATTGCTAATGGAGGCATCCTGCCTAATCTTCACCAGACTCTTCTGCCCAAGAAGGTTGGGAAAGGGAAGGGTCCTGAAGGCCCTTCTCCTTTGCTTTGAAGCAACTTCCGGACTGAAGGTTAACTTGCAAAAATCAGAGATGATACCCATTGGAGGAGTTCGGCGTATCGGATAGTTGGCTAGTATTTTGGGATGCACGATCGCGGTGTTACCTATGACATAATTGGGGCTTCTGTTGGGGGCAGTTTTGAGAGTGGCTCCAATATGGGATTCAGTTATAGAGAAAGTGGAAAGTCGTCTAGCCGGTTGGAAGAGATTGTACTTGTCAAAAGGCGGAAGGATTACACTGATTAAGAGTACTCTATCGAATCTACCTACCTATTTTTTGTCATTGTTTCCTATTCCAGCAAAGGTGGCAATCCGATTGGAGAAACTTCAAAGGGATTTCTTGTGGGGTGGATTGGGAAAGGAACACAAATTTCATCGGAAAATGTATGAAGCCCTATCTCGAACGGGGGTTTGAGTATTAGAAATATGAAAACCTTCAATCGAGCGTCGCTAGGTAAATGATTGTGGAGGTATCATAAGGAACTTGAATTCCTTTGGAAGACGGTAATAGAGAGCAAATATGGGGAATTATGGGGGGGTTGGTGCACAAAAGAAGTGAGAGGAGCAAATGGAGTGGGTTTGTGGAAACATATAAGAAGAGGGTGGGAGGTGTTCTCACACCATACTCGATTTCGTCTAGGAGAAGGAGATTGCATAAAGTTCTGGTATGACACATGGTGTGACCATGTTGCTCTAAAGGAATCTTTCCCCGCACTATTTAGAGTAGCAAGAGATACTGAAGCTTTAGTAGCAGAAGTAAGGGTAAGATCTGGGGAGCAAATCCAATGGAACATCAACTTTAGTAGGGCGGCATAAGATTGGGAGGTGAGCAGTTTTGAAGCTTTTTACAGCCTTCTGTATTCAAGTGAAGCGAGTATTTCACAGGATAGTCTATGGTGGATACCTATAGCTAAAGGCATTTTTTCGGTGCACTCTTTTTATAAGTCTCTTATTCAAGAGACACCTGCCCAGTTCCCTTGGAGAAAGTTATGGAGACATAAGGCACCTCCCAAAGCTGCGTTCTTTTTGTGGATAGCATCCCTAGGCAAGATTCTTACTACTGATAATTTGAGGAAGCGTAGGTTGATCATCTTAAATTGGTGTTGTATGTGTAGGAAATGGGGTGAATCGGTGGACCATCTCTTAATACATTGCGAGATAGCAAGAGGGTTATGGAATGAGGTGCTGGGCAGAATCGACTTGGCTTAGGTTATGCCTAAGAAGGTGGCAGGAGTAGTGGCTATTTGGACAAATATGAGAGGCAACCAACAGATAAAAGAGGTGTGGAAGATGATACCCATATGGATCATGTGGTGTTTATGGCAAGAACGTAATGCAAGGACCTTCGAAGACAAAGAGAGATCGATGGAGGAATTGAAAGTTTTCTTTTTTAGAACTCTATGTATTTGGACCATAGCGGTTGATTTTAATGGCTTAGAGCTACATGATTTTCTGATGTCCATAGTCCAAACGTAGCGATGGAAACTATACTTTGTATCGAGCAATTGCCTATTCTTTTGATAATATAATTTATTTACTTATAAAAAAAATCTTTATCTTAAAAAATTTAAATTAAAGAATTAATAGAAAATGAAATGATGTAAGGACCTAAGTAGTAAGACTTGGGTATTACAAAGTGAGTCCAACCCTAATGCCTCAGCCTCATCCACCAAATGAGACTTCCGACTCAACGCATCTGCAACTAGATTCGCTTTCCCTAGATGATACTTGATCTTGCACTAACCATCACCTCTGTCTCATATTGAGGTTCTTCTGAGAAAATAGATGTTTCAAACTCTTGTGATCAGTGTAGACTTCACAAACTTCTCCATACAAATAATGTTGCCAGACCTTAAGAGCAAACACTACCGCTACCAATTCCAAATCATGTGTGGGATAATTCTTCTCATGATCTTTCAACTGACAAGATACATAAGCAACAACTAGTCCCTCTTGCATAAGAATGAATCCTAATCCAAACTTGGATGCATCGCTAAAAACCACAAACGGCTTGTGCAATTTAGAAAGTGCCAACACAGGCGCTGCTGTCAGTCTCTTCTTCAACTCTTGGAAACTTCTCTAGCACTTTTCTGACCAAACAAACTCAGTATTCTTCATAGTCAAAGCAGTGAGAGGTATGGACAACCAAGAAAATTCTTCCACAAATCTCCGATAATACCGTTAAGTCCCAAGAAACTCTAATCTCACGCACCATTGAAGGACACAACCATGTCAAAACAGCTTCCACCTTGCTATGATCTAAGGTCACACCATCTTGGAAAATTACATGTCCAAGAAACCTGACTTCTTCCAACCAAAATTTACACTCACTAAACTTTGCATACAACTGGTGTTCTCTTAACTTCCCAAGCACCAGATGAAGATGATAAGCATGTTCTTCCAAATCTCGAGAATAAATCAAAATATCATTGATGAAAACCACCATAAAAGAATCCAAGTAAGGTTGGAATACCCAATTTATCGAATCCATAAAAGCTGCAAGGGCATTAGCCAACCCAAAAGGCATAACTTTAAACTCATAATGCCATACCTCAACCTAAAGGTAGTCTTGAGTACATCCTTATCTCTTATCCTTAATTGGTAATACCCCGATCTCAAGTCAATCTTTTGAGAAAACAGTTGCTCCTTGAAACTGATCAAACAAGTCATTGATCTGAGGGAGAGGGTACTTATTCTTGATAGTCACCTTATCAAGTTCTCCAACTCTTTCAACTCAGCCAGTGCCATACGGTAAGGAGCCTTGTGCACAGGAGCCACTCCAGGTTCCAAATCAATGGTGAACTCCAACTCGCGAACTGGAGGCAACCCTGGCAAATCATCCATAAACACATATGGAAATTCTTCCACAATTGGGATATCCACTAGAGACTTCTTCTCAAATGGCGTAAACACACTTGAACCAAAAAGGCATCCGCTCCACAAACTATATCACTCTTTCCTTGAATTGCATATATAATTGCTTACCTCTCCTTCAACCTACTTCCCACAAATTCCAAATAATCTCCTTCTGGGATTTGAAAGCTACTTACTTAACTCCAACAATTGATATTGGCAAAATATTGATACAACTAGTCCATTCCAAGGATAATATCGAACACTAGCAACTTGAACACAATTAAATATGCCTCAAGAGTCATCCTACCAAAATCCAAAGGATAGCCTAATGCGACTTTAGAGCAGAACACAATGTCACCATTAATGAGAGTCACCACCAAAGATAATAAGGGCTCTATGACTAGATTACACAATCGTGCAAAAGTGGTTGACACAAAATACTGAGATGCCCCAGAATCAAATATAAAAAACATACAAATGAACTCTACTTGTAATCACCTCAGCATCCTACGTCTTTGGTGCCTTGTCATCAACTTCTCCAAGAGTAACAACATAAACTTAGGCTTGCACAACTTGCCTTTGATTATTCCTTCCACCACGTCAACCTCCACGGCTTCCTTGAACTAGGTTAGGACACTCACAAGCAAAGTCTCCCTGCTGGCCATCATTGAAACACCGAGTCCCACTTTGTGGGCACTCAGCACCGTGGGCTCTGTTACACCTACTGCAAACTAGAGTTTGGTCTCCCACACGTCTATCAGAGGCTAACTGTGATTGGGCATCAATCTTCTGTACAAACTTTTGAGGCAAACTAGAACTATTCCCTTAACTAGCAAAACTCTGCCTCTTCTGACCCGGAGGGTAGCCTACCACAAAACTATTCTCACGGCAATGGTGGCCATATCAACTAACCTCTAAAAATTTATAATCTAATGACAAGCTACCTATCTGTGTATATCATGTCCCAGACCCTCCTGGAAATGCTCAGCCTGCATCTCTTCCGTGGCAATGAGGTGAGTAGCAAATCGCTCGAGCTCCATAAATATCCGGGCATATTATTCAACAGTCATAATTCCTTGGACCAGACTATTAAATTCTCACACCCTTTTTCACCTCACAAAAAGGGGAAAGAAACAGTCATCAAATTCTTTCTTGAAACGTTGCCAAGACATAGCAGCAAAAGATCCAAACTCCATCACTTGAAGTTCCCTCTTGGTTTTCCACCAATTAGCCGCATCACCTTGCAGCAGATAACTCGCATATAGCACTTGTTGAGCCTCAGTGCATCCACAAACTTCAAACGTCCTCTCTAAATCTTGAATCCACCTTCCAACCCAAACTGGATCCTCTTCACTATTGAAAAAAGAAGTCCTATATGCTAAAAAGCACTCGTAGGTGCATCCGACTTGCATAGTTCTGTTCTGATCTCCTTACGGCAACCAAAAATTTTGTTGAAGGAATTTCATCATTTGTTTTAATGCCCTAGCCATGGTATAGTTCCCATTGCCTTGTGGCAAATCATTCTCAGGCTCATGGGACAGCCTTCTCGGTCTTACCATCTTCCTGCCATAGCATAACCTTTAACCCCAATTAAACTCCGGGCAAAACAAAACAAGGTAAAATAAAACCAAATAAAATAGGTTCCATAAATAAAATAACATAAATTCTACTTGAATAAAATCAAATTAAATAAAAATAATTTCCAATTACAACTTTAAAATTTTCTGGGACTGCACCAACGAGACATGTGTTTTACCCAGAGCCAAACAACTTTGATACCAGCTATGACGCCCCCAACTCCCACATATGAAAACACGGGAATTGAGGGATTAGAATGATGACAACACAGGTCATGCAACTCATTGATAAGTGCCAAGTGTGTGTAGATGCAAAAATGTATTAAAGTCAGTCCACTAAGTACCATAATTGTTTAAATACAAATTCGCTTAAACACAAGCGTATCAAAATATTACAGTTAACCAGCAAAGCATAATATAAGCCAAAATACATAATTCAAAAGCTCGATAACAAATCCCAATATACAAGCAAATGGCACCAAATCACTTCTCCGGCGGAGTCGCCTCCTCAGGCTCAGCTTCCTCATCACCTGCATCAAAATCTATAGTACCATGGAATGGTATTGCAAGTAAGTAATAATTCAAACAAATCATAAGATAAAATATATAGATGCAACTAACAAACATGCATGCATATGATGGATTATGCATGAGACCCAAAAATCATTTTTTCCGAAAATGAATACTTTCCAACGTACGCAAAAATCTCATTTTGGCCCAAAATATATCCCATCTATTAAAAACATATCCGCCCCAACATAAAATCCACCATTTTCCAAAAAATGGCACACATATTTCCATTAATCAAATCTCATCATTTTCCCAGAAAATGGCCCATATAGAAAATCCACAATTTTTCCCAAAAATGGTTTGCATTTCCTTCAACAAAAACTCATTATTTTTCCAGAAAATGACCCATTATCCAATTATCAAGACCAATTATCTAATTTTACCGTATGCACCATGATCTCCCTTAGGGATCATCCACTCACTCTAGCTCTCATCACCACAGCGCAGGTAACGACCACGCATGTGATTTCGTAATGAGCGATCTCAGGTCCGCGCCCTGTGTGTACTATTGTAACGCCCATCCTTATGGTGGGTCCTTTTCATATTGATTTTAATAAAAATCGATGGGAATTACGATTCTTTTAAAAAAAAATTTCCATTCATGCCAGGACACAAAAGACTCCATGTCATAAATAAAATTCAGTTTTTTCTTAATTAAAGATTTCAGCGAAAAACATTAGATTTCATAATTAAAGTTTCTAGTATAAAATATCATGCCTAGGCCTTCGTGCTCTTCCCCTTAGGTTGTGCCCATCCTGATCTGTCATGCTCATCTTGTGTCTGGGAGGGCACACATAAAAACTAAAATGAGTCAATGACTCGTAAGCATTACTTCATACAGTTAAAATATAATAAAATAGATTTTCAATTATGCATTTATCATTCCATACATACATATCTTACATAGCATGCATATGTCTTTCTTTTCGTTTTAAAATGTTGCGAGGTGAGGTTTTTCTTTAAAACATGCTTTCTTCTTTAAAACAGTTCCCCATGCATCGCTGCCTTCATTTCTTGAAGAGTCTTTTCATGCATTTATCTTTTTACATACATTCCTGCATACATACATTCATGCGTTCATCTTTCTTACTTACGTTCATGCATTTAGTCCATACGTACATATATGTATACATTCTTAATATGCATCATTCATTCTTTTCACTTTCATTGGCCATAGCACAACGCCCCGTGTGCTGGGGTTAGCAATCTTTTGGACCTAATTCTGCCCGTGGCCACGGGCTAGAAATCCATTCTGTCACGGTGCAGCATTGGGTGCACTACCAGTACTACTTACCTGGCATTGTAATCTGCCTGTCCAGTCTATTCATTTGGTACCATTTCCATTCCAGTCCATGTGGCCTTTACATATTTTCATACATCATACATTCCTTTACAATTCTTTCCTTTCCTTTACAGTCCATTCTCTCATTTCAGTTCTTACAGTTCTTAAGTTTCTTACAGTTCTTACGGTTCTTCGGTTCTTACAATTCATAAAAGTTTTAATTAATAAAAAGGGTTTTCTCTCCTTTATTTTTATAAAAGTCGCTTTAAAATAAGTTTCTTTAAGAGAAAATGGTTTTCTTTCTTTTATCATAAGAAACGTTATTTGGAAAGAGTCATTTTTAGGAGAGAGAGTTATTTAAAACAAATTTGTTTTCTTTCTTTTCTTTTCAGTTTCAGTACTTACATTCCTTAACGGTTCTTACGTCTTTTAAAGCTTCGTTTTGTTCTTTTCGTGAACATACATATAATACGTACTACTTATAGCATCCATTCACATGCATAAACGTACATACTTTGGGTGCGTAAAAAGGGACTGCCAAGGAAGGTTACTATGTACTTATATTTGAAAACTTACCTTTTGTTCTTTTCTTCTTTAGTAAAACGTGTATTCATGGAGAAAATGTTTTGTTTTCCTCTTTTTTTTTTTTTTGAGAAAAGCTTTCGTCCTCTTCTTCGTTTGTATATAGAAAACTCTAAAAGAGTATGAATGTAATACTTACTTGGATTTCATGCCATACTCATTCCATGCAGTCCATTCTTGTGCGTGTCAGATGGCCACCTACATGCATACACATAACCTTACGTTATCATCTATCTAATGCATAAGTAACTATTCTAAAAATAGAACTATGCCTCACTTGGAACACTCTCCGTCCATCCCCGGACTCTTACGTTTCATTTACTATGCTAAAACCTTTTGGGTCCTATTCCTTAAAGTGAACCTCTGTGATTCACCTTAGGGTTAAGACACTAAGACCTCCGTCTCATCCTTCTATTTTCACAATCCGGCGCATGATTCTAACCGACAGAGTCATGTGTCCCAACCTTAGACAACTTTCCCATTACTACCTTCACGTATCCTAGCCCATATGAAATCTTTATTCCCATCCACTTAGGCTACATGAATTCAAGCCAACTCTGGGGCTACAACACCATATAACCATGCTGAGGACAGCTTACCCATTGTATATGGTAAACCTGTCTAGTACACATGTCTCGTCAGAGACACCTGTATCTCATCCCCTTCTATCACTTAAGAGTAACTTATAGCTCCAATGGACGCCCGCTTGTATAAACAAGCTCATACTCCAATACCAATTTGCTCAGACCCGGTCTATAGGACTCTTCTTACTTCTCGACCCTTTACAAGTTCATCCCAACACTTGATAGGAGAGGATTGCATCCACAAATGCACCTCTGTCACGTCACGTAGTTCGAGACTAATCCCAAGTCACGTCACAATACCCATCATGCTTCCACCACACGCTCTGATACTTTTCCACCACTTCCATATACTCTTAACCATAGTCAACCACAAAGTGACACCCGTCACCCCGGACTACGGGCCACATCACCAATACTTCAGGACACTGTTACACAGTTCCCGCCACTTGATAATAGGACTGCATCCAGAAATGCGCGTCTGTCACATTATGCAGCTTGAGACAAATTCCCAAATAATAGCAAGACGTCCATTGTGCTTCCACTGCACTCTTTGATACCTTTTTCACCGCTTCACACATACCTTCAACCACAAGTTAGCCTCAAGGCAACACCCGTTACCTCGGACTACAGCCACATCACCATTGCTTTGGGACACTATTACACAGTTTCCCGACGCTGCACCATTCACTCCACACTTCTCTGCTATGCCATCCAACCCTTCGTGAGTCGTGACACACCATCCGGTGTATCACGACCTATCATAGAGTACACTCACGTGAACTGTCTTTCATCCACACTATGACAAACATCACTATGATACACGTCTCATGGTGCATCGCTAAGTGACATGGAGTATTTCGCTACGACACTTATTAACACGATGCACACCAAACAGTACATCGCCATACAACATGGAGTATGCTCCATGTGCACTCCCTTCCTTATACGCCACACATCACTACAGCGCACATCACACGGCGCGTCACTCCACTACACAGAGTATGCTCCACGCGTACTCTCTTCACACTTCACACCGTATTACAACCACGGCGTCCATCTCGCACCCATACTTCATAGCACAGTCCACAATACTACACATTGAAGCCCAATACTTCACAACTACACTTCACTTCACAATTACACAGCGAACTCCACAAATACTAACTACACAGTGTACAATTCAACTAATCAACTACTATAAATATAATTAACAAAGGATAGAGGGTTATACCATCGATGGGATAGCCCATGCGTCGCTCGCTGCTCATCACGATCAAGCATCGGAGGACCCTATGTGGCGATAACATCGCGTACGGTGGCTGTCCACCACATAAAGTGGCAGTTTGGGCTGAGAATAGCTAGGTGTGGCCTTGGAAAGGCTCATGATGGCCTCGCGGTGGTCAAAGGTGGCGGAGCACAGCGGCATCACGTCGTGAACAGTAAATCTGAAAAGGTGGGAGGTTGCTTGAGATGGATGAAGGCCATAGAACTTCTTAGAAAGCTAGGGAAAGGTAGAGGAAGATGTAGTGAAGCTGTGGTGGCGAGGTGGTGGCCATACAGTGGCTCACGGCTGTGGATCGGCCTCATGAAGTGAAACACGGCCTTGGAGACTGAGGGGGAGTGAGAGCTGTACAAAGCTCTGTTGGGCATGAAATTTTTTGGAGAAAGTCATGGTGATGAGAGGAACAAAGTGGTGGCGGTGAAACATCATGGGTAGCCGTGTACGGCGGCGCACGGTGGTGCAACTGAAACTCTAGCTATGGAGACCCATCAGAGAAAAAGAGAGAGTTGAGGAAAAGAAAGACATGATGAGGAAGCCCATGATGTGGTGAATCCATTGGTGGTGCTTGGTGGTTGTTTTGGCAGTGTATGGTGGCTCAAAGAGGAGAAAATGGTGTAAAACCCATTTTGAGAGTGGTGCCATGGAGGGAGAAGGAGGGCACGTGGGGGCTCGTCGGTAGGAGGGAATGATGGCCGGAGGGTAGTGGTCATTTACTGACTAGAGGTGGAGAATGTATTCTTACCCATTTCGACTGGTGGAGCTGTGGGAGGAGAGAGAGAGAGAGTATGGCTTGGCCGATGGGAGGAAGTATTGGCCGGCATGTGGGAAGTGATCGGTGGCTGGAGGTGAGACCATCGATGGTCGGAGGTGGCTAGGCTGGAGGTGCAACCCGCGCGGTGTAGAAGACGTAATGCACGTCAGCCATGAAAAAGAAAGAGAGGAGAGAGAAGAAGAAAATGAGAAAGGAAAAAGTGAAGGGAAAAGGGTAGGGTCTGGGTATTTAATCTCAGTCCTATGCTTCAGGATTCTCAAAATGATCTAACGATGAGTTTAAACACTGATTTGAAAACACTTAAGTGTTTTATTTAAAATAAAACACATAGATAAAATATTGAGAGGAATTAAGATAGAAGATTATTTTATAAAATAATATTTCTTCATCATTATTTAAAATGATAAAGTATCGTTAATTACTCAAAAACGATAAAATCATTTAAATTAAATAAGAGTTTTCAACTTAAGTTAAGCCTCTTAATATTTTAAAACAACTAAAATATTCAATATAAGTAATTATCCACAATTATAATATTTTTAGAGCTCATTAAAATATTATAATTGTGTTACTTTAAAAAACAAGCTTATCTAATAATACTGGAAATATCTTCTATAGATATTTCCAAAATATTTAAAATATCCGTAAGCTTTAAAATAGCTATCTTACTTTGAAATCCGCTAGATTACTTTTGGAACATGCCATCGAGGTACAGCACTTAGGATAAGGCTCAGCACGTAGATCGAATCTCAGCATGTAGAGTGAGGCTCAACACGTAGACAGAAGTTCGACACATAGATCGAGACTTAGCATGTAGATCGAAGCTTGACACTTAGAATGAGGCTCATACGTAAAGAAGAAGAAGGAAGGAGTGGATATTACAACTATGACTAAGCATTGTCTAGCCCCTGCTAATAGAGGGGCCACAAAATCGGTACAATAGCGTTACTGTATCATCCGAGCCTGTTGTCGCCCAGCAACAACCTAGGAGACGTCACTCAGTATATTCCGCTCATGAGTGACCAAAGGAGCTCCACCGAGATAATCTCTCGTCTCGACTTTGGGTCGTGATACACAGGCACCCAAAAATACTTTTAACACGTGAACCCTAGTTTCAAATATCCACATGAACTTGTATGCACTTATGCGAAAACCCAGTTTTCATTTCCAACACATGAACATGCGTGCAATTATATAATGTATAACACGAAACAAATATCCAACAACCAACAAATTCCAACATCAACCAATCATACAAATAACTCTGTCCTCCAATCCATTTGACCCCCAACTCCTCAAACTCAGTCTGGTACAACCAACCAACTCACAGTAAAATAAGTGTTAGCGTAAAAATATAATTAAATCTCAAAAGTTCTTTGAAAAAAAACTTACAGCGCTTTAAAGGCAATATTTCAAAAAGATCGCGCTCTCGATTTAACTCCCAAAAACTACCTTCAAAATAAACAGCCAAAAATTATAATTTTTGGGACTAAAATGGGTTTCGAAAACAAGGGGACTTGGAGTAATATTTTTGGGAAACAAAGGATTGATTTACTAGGATAAAATCAAAATGTTGTGGTTGGAAGATAAGGTTCACGGCATAGGAAAATAACAAAGAAAAATGCAAAGTGAAGATCATAGTTTGGGCTAAACAGGGCACTGAAAAAGGAGCTAAAATAAGGTTCGATTTTGAGGCCAAAACACCCAAAAATATGCAAGAGTTTCCCCACAATCTAGCACACAAAATACTTGGGAAAGAAAAGAGGAAAATGGAGCTTCAAGCTTCACGTTTGGAGGCAAAACAGAGCAAAAAATCGGGGGCCAAAACTGGTAGTGATTCAAGGGGGAAAATAAGAGAAAAGCAAGGGTTTCTACACCACAATAACAAGAAATACATAAGAAATGAAGAAGAGGGAATAGGCGCACAAAAGCTTTGGCCAAACTTGCAACAATGGAGAGAAACCCATGAAATAAAAATGCAGCAAAGGAGAAGAGAGGGGCTTCATTTTACAGCCAAAAAAAGGAAAAAAAAAAAGAAACAAATGCAAGATAGAATAAATGCAAGCTAACCCAAAGAAGATGGTGGAAGGAAAGGCGGCACAAGAGAGGAAGAATGAGTCGTTCGGTTGCAAGGAAAGAAGAACTAAAATGTAGAAGAGAAAGGAAGTGGATGGCACAGGAAACAGGGGAGAAGAAAAGAGAAGAAGCCTTAAGGGCACACGGCCAAAAATGATGCCGTTTAAGTTAAATTAAAGGGTTGGGTTTCAAGAGTAATGGGTTGGGCCTAGAATTGAATGGGGTGGGCCCAAAAATGAAGGGAAATAAACAATAGAAAGAGCCCAATCAGAAATAAGGATCTAAGAAATAAAAATGCACAATAAAATAAATAAAAGACAATTAAAAACCACTACAACTCAACATTAATAAATTAAAATATTTAATGCCCAACAATAGAATATTTAACTAGAGTCATTTAAATGCAAAACAATAATTAATAACAAGAAAACATATTAAAATAAATTGTACAACTCAAAAATCATAAAATAATTCCAACAAAGAATACATTAAATTTAAAACAAGAGAGCCAAAACTACAATTAATAAAATAATCTTTCAATAAAAATACACGCGAATATGGGGTATTACAGAAAGTGTGAAAAGTGTTATTGTACCACCACTTTGCCAATAAAGATGCTACCTTTGTAGTTGTAAAGGGGTGTTACAATGGCATAAAGTGAAAGTATTTCGACAATCTAACACATACCACCATGACAACTGGTAGACTTTTCAAATAGGCAATCCATCTACAAAGTCCATAAATAAATTTGTCCAAATCTGTTGAGGCAAAGTGAGGGCTGTAGTAGCCCTCATGGTATACATTCTCCACCTTATTCCTCTGATAGGTCTCACATTCTCTAATATATTGCTTCACCTCCCTTTTTAATCCTGGTAATAAAAGTCACTTCTAGCCCGCTGTAATGATTTATGTATTCCAAAGTGACCTATAGATGGATTAGCATGGATATGATGCAAAATTTTGACTTTTTAGTTAAGGCAATCTAGAACATATATTCTTCACCTCCTAAACAAAAGACCATGTTTAAGAGTAAGAAAGATGTGAAAGATAAGCCAGTTTGCTACAAACTAAATTGCTTGCCATTGTGCTAACTAATCTTCAAGATAACCCTTGTTCAATTTTTCCAACCAAATTGCGGTTGGAAATGATATAGCCGTGAGTAGCACAGAATCATTTGAAATATTCCTTCTTGATAAGATATCAACCACTATGTTCTCTTCACCTTTTTTATACTCGATAATTCATTCCTCAATAGCTTCAAGATCCACTTCTGCTAAGCTGTTAACCCAATCTTTTGCTCTAACAGACATGTTAAATTGTTGTGATAAGTTCTAATGACAAATGCACTCTTGAGTAGTTAAGGTCTACACTTTTTCATAACTATCATCATGATCAATAATTCTTTTCCGTAAGTGGATAACAATAAGCTTTTACACGTAAGAGGTTGACTGGGAAAGGCTATTAGTTTCTTATTTTGAATCAAAACAACACCCACCCCAAAGCCACAAACATCACATTATATAACAAATTTCTGTGTGAAGTTTGGAACGATAACATAGGAACATTAGTCACAGCTTGTTTCAATTGCTCAAATGAATCTATAACTTATGAGGACCATTGAAATGCATCCCTTTTTAATAAATTTGTCAAGGGAGCAACTATCTGACCATGGCCTCTAATAAACTTCCTATAATAACCTGTCATCCCTAAAAAACCTTTTTAAAGTGTTAACATTTTTAGGAACTAGCCAGTTTATCATGGAATCAAGATTCTTTGGATCAACTCTCACCCCATGCCTAGAAATCAAGTGTCCCAAGTACTAGATCTCAACACATGTAAAATGACACTTTGATTTCTTTGTAGACAACTGATTTTTCTCCAATGTCTTGAAAACATAAACAAGCTGTTGTAGATAAGATTTTAGATCCTGGATATAAACATGTATAACAGTGAAAAATAGTATTACAAACATGCTCCAAAATGGCTTGAGCACATCTTTCATGAGGGCTTGAAATCTTAAGGGTGCATTAGTGAGTCAAAATGGCATGAAAAGGAACACATAATGCCACTCATTAGTTTGGAGGATGTTTTATATATGTTATTAGTTCTTGAACAGATTTGAAGATAACCTGGTGTCAAATCTAATTTAGCAAAACAACTCATCTAGCAACTCATCCACGATAGGTATGGGATACTTATCTTTAATAGTAGTCTAATTCAACACCCTATAATCAATACACATTCTCCATGATTTATTTGACTTCTATACTAACAAAATTGGAGAAGGAACTTGGGTTTGGCCAGGGCTAATTACACTAGATTTCAACAACTCAGCGACAATCTTCTCAATTTCTACTTTCTAATAATAGGGATACCTATAAGGCCTGACACTAACTAGGAAAGACTCCTAAATAAATATCTCGTGATCTTGAGATTTTTGGGTTGGCAAACCATTAGGCTCATCAAAAACCTTACTATATTTCTATAATAACTATGAAACTTCAGAGCTTTTAATAGGCCCTAATCAATTATTTGTAGAAGACAATAGTTGCAACTACAACCCTTTAGATCCCACTTTGGAAATTCTTCAAATCTCTATATCATCAACTAATTCAGTGGTAGTGGAAATGAGACCCTTGAGGCAAACTGACTTTTGTTCATAAGAAAAGTTCCGTTTTTAATTCTACAAAGTCCCAAAGTAAGGGACCTAATGACGAAAGTCACTCTACTCCATGAATTACATCACAACTTCCCTAATTCAATGTGAAAAAATCAACTGTAAATATAGAGCCTTGCATGTGTGCCCCAACAAATGTAGACTTGCCCTTACTACTCAATAGATCACATTAGCTACCCTCACCTAAATAGGGTGGTCCATCTACAAAGCCATATTATATAGAGCTACCACTGCAGTATCTTCAAAATATTGAGTAATACCACTGTGAATCAGAATGACAACCTTTTTCTTATTAATATCACCCACAACCCTCATTGTCTTAGGGTTCGGAGTCGCAACAATGGCTTACAATGAAATGGAGGTAACGTTTCCACATTTTCCAACCACATTGAGGGCATTATCAAATACTGGCTCCGTATCCATTACCACTTCAGTATTAGAACTTATAAAAATCTGCATGCCCTCCATCAAATACATTCCTGGTTTCACACATCAATGGCCTTGACACCACTTATCATTGTAAAAATAGCATAGCTCTTTCTTTCTTCTTTCTTGCATTTCGCCTTCATGTACCTTTGATAAGGTAACTTTGTAGTAGGCAAAAATTTACTTGTACCCAGAACTGATCGCATAAGAACATTTTTAGACCCTCCCCATTAAGAACTCTTCTGATGTAAAGCTGCATTATTTTTCTCCAAGATTTCCTTGTACTCCAAATATATTTCTTTTGGACTTTCCCTCTATTTCTCACCATTGCTTTAGATACAAGGTAAATTCTTTTTTCATAAACTTGAAGTATTTGTTTGGGTATGCATGGTTCCGTCTATTTCAAATTCGGTTTGATGGATGCGTATGATGGGTGCCAAGCGCTGCCCCACTCTTAGTAATGTCGCCTAATCGAACATTCTTTGGGCATATTTTCGACAACTTTCCTTTTCTTTTCTTCCTAAAATTGAATTTCTGATCTGTTCTCTGACAAGCAGCTTGAGATGCCTTAATTGTGTCATTAAAAATAAATATTGCTTTCCCTTTTCCTCCAGTTAATATTCCAGATTGACTTCTTATAATATATTTATAAGAGTTCGACGAGGTTCAAAAAGTATATTTACCTGACTAGCTAATAACTACTGAATTATTAAAAAAACCTACTGAAGTATTAAGTAGTATGCCCTTATAAAAAATAAACTCGAAGATGCAAATATTTTTTATCCCGTCTGTGGCTATGGTAGAATAATAATTGTGACAAATACAAATAGAAAGTGTGGACTAATTTTATGTTTCTCTTATAGTATATTGTGGTACTTTTCATATTGTTAATGAATAAATTAATCACACAACAGGCTAGAACGAGAGAAAGAATCATCCCTGACCCACGATAATGAATAGGCTCTGAAGCCCACAGTGGCAGTTTGGGGAGTCGGTACGGTACCCGTACGTAAATCCACAATAGTAAATAGTAAATAAATAGAAGAAATATAAATAGAGAATGAGACATACAAATTTACGTAGTTTGTCATAAGCCTATATTCATGAGTCATTTGGAGGGCAGATTTACTATGATGAGTTCATACTAATCTGTTGACAGAAGCATTCAAGCCACTACAGCAAAGAGGATTTATGGCATTCGCCCAAACCCGTGTTTTCATCCATTGGTGTGTGTCTATACTAGTCATGCATGTACTCGTACTTCGCAATTACGTGTGAAGAAATTTCGGAGAAAAATCAGAAGATCAATAAATTGTGATCATGAGCGATATAAATGAGTAGTTACCGTACGTTGTGCATTTGATTGTCATCGTGTTCTGCTAAAATTGACTCACAAATCATGCGCAAGTGCATGAGGAATTCATCTGTGCATACATAACGTCACATATATTAAGTATATTTATTATTTATTTCTTTTCTATGCATAATCTGTTTGTAATATTTCTTACCAGGGAGTAACAAACGAATTAAGTCAACGAAGGCGCTATATATCAAATACTTAAAAGAGCATCTCAAAATTATGAAGATCACAAAGATAATTGCAAGGAGTGATCAGTTAGGCATGAGTAAACGAGGACCCCACTCTGTTCCATCTGCATCATCTCCTCAACCAGAATATTATTGGGATGCATCCGAATCATTAAATGCGTTGAGCTCGATCGAGGAGGAATCTGAAAATGAGTCTAATCATGATGACATTGATGAGAGTAAGTACTTTTTCTTTCTCTCTAGCTCGCCCACATGTGCAAATGTAATTAACACGCGAATAAATTGCATTCGTTCACAAAGAGAAAAACGACATAAATAACTGGATACACACTAATAGAATGAAATATTCTGTGAATTCTCAACACACTTTCATTACAATAACAAGGGTATTTATACAAATATTCTGTACAATATTCTAGAATCAGAAAGGAATAAAATCAGTTATAAAACTTGAGACAAAAAACAGAATATACAATTCTATACAATGCCTACGGTGCCTCTGCAGTTTTTGTATTTGCTGCATCAATATCTTCTATATTAATACGCCCCCTCGAGTCTAAGGGCGTGTCAGCAACATTGAGACTCGTCTTCAGCTTACAAAATCTGTCAGTTACCAAGGGTTTGGTAAGTATGTCCGCTAGTTGATCTTTGGAGCTGATGAAGGAGATGTTGAGTGTTTTGGCAGAAATGCGGTCTCTAACAAAATGAAAGTCAATATCCATGTGCTTTGTCCTTGAGTGTTAGACAGGATTGACAGTCAAGTAAGTGGCCGCAATATTGTCACACCATAGCGTTGGAGCTTGACTGAGTGGGAGGCCAAGTTCAGAAATAAGAGTTTGGAGCCATATGAGTTCAGTAGCTGCTGAAGCTACAAATTTGTACTTAGCTTCGGTACTTGACCTTGCAACTGCTCTTTGCTTCTTTGAGCTCCAAGAAATGAGATGTTTACCCAAGAAAGTACAAAAACCACCCGTAGATTTTCTATCATTAGGGCATCCAGCCCAATCCGCATCTGAGTAAGCGTGTAATTTAAAGGAGGATTGAGAAGAGAAGAACAGACCCTGGTTGATTGTTGCTTTTAAGTAATGCAATATGCGTTTCACTGCAACCCAATGTGGCACTTTTGGTGTGTGCATGAATTGACACACCTTATTGATAGCATAAGATATATCGGGTCTGGTGAGGGACAAGTATTGTAGCCCTCCAACAATACTTCTAAATAGAGTAGCATCCTCAAAAGTTGGTGAGTCAAATTTGGACAACTTAAGATTTACTGCCATGGGTGAGGTAACAGGCTTGGCATGTAACATTTTACTCCTAGTGAAGAGATCCTTAATGTATTTTGTCTGAGAGATTAATAGACCAGTGCTCAAATGATTTATTTCTACACCAAGAAAGTATGATAGAGCACCTAAATCTTTAACTGGGAATGCCAAGCTCAGGTTTGAAATAAACATATCAATGGCAGAGTCTTTAGAAGCCGTGATTATAAAATCATCAACATAAACAAGGACATATATACGTAGATTATCCTGACTAAGCACAAAGAATGAGGCATCAACCTGAGATGCCCAAAAACCATAATTAAGTAGCCATGAACTTAATTGGGCAAACCATGCCCGTGGAGCTTGTTTCAAGCCATATATCGCTTTTCGCAATTTACAAATATATTGAGGATATTGAGAATCAATAAATCCTTGAGGCTGATGCATATATACCTGATCAGTAAGGGTTCCATGTAGGAACGCATTTTGTATACCAATCTGGTGCAAGGGCCATCCACGAGCAACAACAACTAAGAGGATCAACTGAATAGTTGGTGCCTTGACTATAGGATTGAAGGTCTCGTGGAAATCAAGTCCAGACTGTTGATGGTACCCTTTAGCAACAAGTCGTGCCTTCCGTCGCTCAATAGACCCATCGACATGTAATTTTGTGCAATAAATCCATTTGCAAACAAGTACATTAAAGGATAGGTTAGGAGGAACGATGGTCCATGTTTTATTTTTTAAAAGGGCTTGATATTCCTAGGTCATGGCATCCTGTCATTCGGGGCATTTGGAGGCAATGGTATAGCTATTGGGTGTCTCAAGAACCACTATGGTAGCAAGACAGTGCCTAGAGGGATAAGGCACAGTGTCATCCATTCAAATACGAGGTCGGGATGAATTTGTTTGAGCTCTTGTGATGATGGGTTATTGGGGAGGTATGAGAAGGGGAAGTGCAGGAGATGTTCGGGATGAAGAAGGAGGGATTTCAGGTTGAGAAGACGAAGAAGAAGTTGGTAAATTGTGGGTCGGTGGTATGAGAGGGGAAATAGCAGGTGATGTTCGGGATGAGGAATTAGGGATTTCAGGTTGAGAAGACGAAGGGGAAATGGGGGAAATGTGCGTTAGTGGGCTGTGAGATGAGAGTGGTCTACGGGTTGGGCCTGGGCCTAAGAGAGAGGACTGTGAATGTAAAATGGGTAGGTTGGCATATGAAGATTGCTATTTGGACAAACACGTGGCCGAGTAGTTGAGTATGGAAATTTATCTTCATGTAATATGACGTCACGGGAGAAGTATAGCCGATTTGTTTTTAAGTCGAAGCTTTTGTATCTTTATTAATTGAGCTATACCCAAGAAAGAGACATGATGTAGAACGAAAATTTAATTTGTGTTAATTGTAAGGACGTAAGTTGGGAAAGCACTCACACCCAAACACTTTTTAGAAAATTATAGTCGGGATCATGCTTGTATACTTTGAAGAATGGTGTTTGATTGTCAATTGTTAGTGAAAGTAAGAGATTAATGAGATAGACTGCCGTATCAAACGCATCAGCCCAATAAGAGAAAGAAAGAGAAGCTTGGGCTAAAAGGGCAAGCCTAGTCTCAACTATATGCCTGTGTTTTCGTTCCACAAGTCCATTTTGTTGATGGGTATGTGGACATGAAAACCTATGATGAATCTCGAGTTTTTGACACATTGATGTGAGTGATTGAAATTCACCACCACCATCAGTTTGAAGAGTGATGAGTTTTGTATTTAAGAGGCGTTCAACAACAGGTAAAAAAATTGGAAAAGACCTTAAGAACATCATATTTGAACTTTAATGGATAAAACCAAGTAAACCGAGTGTATTGATCTACAAAAGAGACATAATACTTGTAGCCTTGTCTAGAAACAAAATGGGCTGGGCCCCAAACATCAGCACAAACTAGATCTAGAGGCTTATTTCAGTGGGCCGAATGAGAAATAAACGGCTGTTGATGGTTTTTGGCTAAAGGACACTCGGGGCACTGGAACTTGGAAACATTGAGAGGAACTTTCAAGCAGCTGGTGCGCAGGATATGTGAGAGAGTGGAGTGATGGGGATGGCCTAGTCTTCGGTGCCATTGAGTGACAGAAGCTTTTTCACCTATGTTGACTGATGGAGAAGGGCGGATGGAGGAGAGGTTGGACGTCGAAGGGAAGGCATAGAGGCCGTTACGGATTGGCCCTGTGAGGAGGATCGTCCCCATCGATGTGTCCTTCACAGAGAAGAAAGAGTCATGAAATTCGAAAAAGCATGAGTTATCCTTGCAAAATTTTGAAACAGAGATGAGATTTTGGGTAATTTTAGGAACATGAAGAAGATTTTTAAGAAGAAATGAGGGAGAGGAAGAAGATGAAGAAGAAGGAGATAAGAAGGATTCACCCGTATTCTGAATGCAAAGACCTATATCGTCTCCTACAAGGATCTGTTTATTACCACAATAATGTTCGGAGGCAAGGTTCAGATTGTTGAGGTTGTGGGTTATATGGTGGGTTGCTCCCGAATCAGGATACTAGGTTGGATCTGTGATGGGGCTAGGCTGGGTGAAATTTGCTAAGAAGGAAGGAGGCGCACTGAATTGATAGCTATGATCAAAACGGTGCCTGCATTGTAGGGCTACATGGCCTGCTTTTTGACATACTTGGCAGGTGGGGCAGTGATTATTTTGTGATGTCAAGGGGTTTGGTTGAGTAGCTGGAGAAAAACTGCGACCTCCTTTGTTTGGGTAATTGACTCTGCCTCTCCCATTTCTACCATTGCGACCACCTGGAGATTGAAGATGTCCTCGCCCACTAGTGTGTACAACATTGATAGAGGGTTGCAAAGAGATAGAGCTCCGTGTATTGTGACCAAGCCTATTTTCATGGACAAGAAGCGACTGAAATTGTTCATGAGAAGAAATGGGTTCTACCCGTGTTGTTATAAAGGTGATGAATGAATCATATGTATCACCAAGACCAGTGAGTAGATATGTAACAAAATCATAATCGGATAGGGGAGTGCCAGAGGCAGTAAGCATGTCAGCAAGAGCTCTAACTTTACCAAAATAATCTGTGATGCTTACATCACCTCGAGTTAGATTAGCAAGTTGAAATTTAACTTGAAACCATTTGGCTTGAGAGTGAGAAGCAAACAGAGAGGAGAGGGATTGCTAAAGATCACGAGATGTTTGAGAGGAAAGAACATGTCCAAGAATTGAGTATGAGAGATATGAGAAGAGTATACTGAGTACCAGTTGGTCATTTCTTTTCCGGGAGGCATAAGCCTTATTAGGTTGAGAGTCAACCTGAGCAGGAGGTGGTTATAGTGAGCCATCAATGTATTGATAGAGGTCCTGACCTCTTAGATAGGCTGAGATCTGCACATTCTATAATGGATAATTTTCATTGGTAAGCTTGGTGGTGACTAAATGTGAGAAGTTTGGAGATGGAAGGGGGGGAGAAGTAGCCATGGATCAGAGGACTGTTAGTCGTGAGCTTACTGATACCATAATAGAATGAAATATTATGTGAATTCTCAACACACTTTCATTACAATAACAAGGGTATTTATACATATATTCTGTACAATATTCTAGAATCAGAAAGGAATAAAATCAGTTATAAAACTTGAGACAAAAAACAGAATATATAATTCTATACAATGCCTACGGTGCCTCTACAGTTGTTGTATTTGGTGCATCAATATCTTCTATATTAATACACAGAAACTAATTTGTTTCCAGACAGTATATTCTTAAATGTTCCGGCTTCTTAATTAGAATCTAAACGGCATTGAAATATCAACAAACTAAATATTGTGATTACTTATGCACGAAAAAAAATATATATACAGGGACAAGAAGATTTCATTTCCTCGACACTTCTGTTTGTCTCTACCAAGCTGCCCTAAAAGGTGATTGGTCAGCTGCTAAGGAGGTACTTGATAAATATCCAAAAGCTGCTACATATTCCATAACAAGACAGAAGGATACAGTTCTTCACATCGCGGCTGCAGCAGAGAGCACTGATTTTGTAAAAGAATTGGTAAAGCGGATGAATCCAAGCGACTTAGAAATAAAAAATAGAAGTAATAATACAGCCATTTGCTACGCTGCTGCATCGGGAATCGTGGCAATTGCGGAGGAGATGGTGAATAAGAACAATCAACTGCCGCAGATTCGTGTTAGTATCGAATCAGTCACGCCTCTTTACATGGCAGCTTTGCACGGACGTAGAAACATGGTGTCTTATCTGTACTCTGTCACTCCTTTTGAAGATTTGACTCCTCCTGAACGCATTGATATCCTTGTCGTCTGTATTTCCACTGATTTGTATGGTATGTACGAACTCCGCCCTTCTTGATCTCATTTTATTATTTTATTAATTACTTATACTTATAAATTACTTCTTGATCTCATTTTATTGCAGTGTTACATATATTTATAATTTTATTTATATTTTTATTTATAAAATTCATGTTGTTAATTTTTTTATAAAATTTAAATTTTAAATTTCAAATTTTACAATTTTTAACATATCAATAATCGACATATAGAGAAATAAATTTTTTGTAAGTTTTCCTTAAATATATTTATCATTTTCTTTAATATTATTATGAGCAATACTACGTACAGTCCTTATTTGGAGACTGCAATGCAGGCATAGATAATTTTATCTTTAAAATTTTTTAAAATTACTAAAATATCCATTTTAAAATAATTTTTTTCTCTTTTAATAAATGGTCTGTACGTGCAATCCCCATTTGATGATTGAAAATAGAATTTATCTATTATTATTATTGTTGTTGTTGTTGTGAGTTTTGTGACAAATAATTTACAATGCAGCCGTTACATTTGTTTGATGTTATTATTGTAATTGATCCAACTTGACTTAATCGTCGGATCGAATTACCGTACAAAACTTATATCATGCTCAATTTTCAAAATGACTAACATTAATTAATAATGTTATTGACCATATAGGGAATTTGTTCTTAATTATCCATGGGCCAACCTAGCCTAATTAACCTGCGTCGACTGTGATCAATTCAACTTTAATTTACTGCTGCATCATGGACAGATATAGCATTGAAAATTCTGAAAAGAGATCCAGAATTAGCAACAATGAAGAATGCATATGGGAAGATAGCATTGCAAGAGCTAGCCAAAAAACCTGATGCAATCGGCAGCAGAAGTCAGCTATCCATATGGGAAAGATGCTTAAACTTCTGTTAGTTTGCTGCCTACCCAATTTTCTTTAGTACTGGCATGCACGTTTATATATATATATAAGAGGGATCTTACTTATCATTCTACACAACATACCTTACATATTTTATATATTTTACTATGATTTTTTCTTTTTATTATTTATTTTATTTTATTTTATTTTTATTAAACTAATTAAGTTATTCTATTTATCATCCAAGTAATGTTACGTATAGTTGTAGAGTGCGTAAGTATATTGTAGTCGTTTTGAAAAAAAATAATCTACAATTAAAAAATTAATTTCTTTTTATATGGGTCTCATATTTATTTATTTTTTTCAAAATGATTGCATAAAGTTTGCGTACTCACTACTGTAACTATCATTTCTCTTATCATGATTCATACACTACATATTTGTTATAGAAAAAATAAGCTAAAAAATAATAATTTTGTTTTTATATAGATAATGAGTAGATGAATTCAATTAATTTAAAAAGAATGAACTTAAAAAAAAGTCTAAAAAAAATTGAAAAACAAAAATATGGTGTTTAGATTTATTTTATTTATTTATTTTTGTTTCTGGCCATATTATACGCACGACATTTCTCAACAAAGAGACTTGCTAGATAAGGATACCCATTCATAAAATAACCAAATAATAATTAAAGCCACCGATATAGTTCCTTTTTTTTTTTAAAGAAAAGGATAAATTTTATTAATTGTCAAATCAAACGACTTACAATCAGGATGAATAATAAATTCAACCACATCAGGCTCTAACTCTAAAGAACCCTTAGCAAGATCATGAGCAAAAACATTGCCGCCTCTTTTAACAAAATCAACCCGCCAATTACCAATGTTTGACAGTAGAGTCTTAGTATCATTAAGTAACATACCAACTCGATCAACTCTGTACCCTTGCTGCTGAAGCCTAAGAACAATTTGTTGTGAATCACCTTCCAGGATGATTGAATTCACTCCCAATTCAGTTGCCAAAACTGCTGCAAATAAAGCTCCCTGAGATTCTGCTAGAAGAGGATCAAACAAGCTAGGCTTTGAGAACTTCTTGGTGGCTAAAACCCGACCCTCATGATTTCTAGCAACAAGACCATAACCTACTCTTCCCTTAGATTCAGATAATGCAGCATCCCAATTTATCTTGACTTGACCAGGAGTAGGAGGGATCCAACTCACCTTAGGTGGAACTGAAACACTGGATGAAGATTTAGAGCCAAGAATAACAGAATGGAACTGATTGATCAATTCCCTAGCCTTCCTTACAAGTACAGAAGGATGCTCAAATCCTCCCTCAAAGATAAACTTGTTTCTCCTGTACTATATATTCCTTGCTGTAACTAGTTGAAGCCACCCACTTAAACAACTCTCTGAAAATACCAGGCCTAATAGAACATTTACTGATCACACTAGGACCTTGGCTCCACACATCCCTCGCAGAAGAACAATCCCACAGGGCATGAGTAACTGTTTCTTCTTCCCTTAAACAGATAGGACAAAGAGGAGATTTAGTGATCTTTTTCTTGAAAAGGTTGAGATTGGTTGGTAAAGATTCGAGGCATGCTCTCCAAAGAAAGACTTTTGTAGCATTGGGAATACTGAGCTTCCAGCATGAAGTCCACTCTAGAGGCAGAGAGAGCCTTGAGGAAGTTTGTCCTTTAGGCCTGTCATTAAGCTCCATTTGTAGGTGATAAACACTCTTAACTGAAAAAGATCCATCCTTAGTACCCAACCAGATCAATCTGTCTCCCGAGCCAACAGAGCTTATAGGAACTTTAGATACAACAGTAGCTTCATCTTCATTAAAAACTACAGCTACCAGCTCCTTCTTCCATTGTTTGGATTCAGCATCTATAAGGTCAGCCACCTTAGCAGATTCTGATAAGCATCTTATAGGAGACTGAACCCTGTGGCTAGTAGGGGTTGGAAACCACCTATGCTTCCAAATCAATGTGTCTGCACCATTACCAATCCTCCAAAAAGACCCTTTTTCCACTAAATTCCTAGCAGCACATATACTCCTCCATAGGAAAGAAGGCCTCGATCCCACCTTAGCATCAAGAAAACCAGAAGATGGAAAATACTTCCTTTCCAAAACTTGAGATGCCAGAGAATCAGGGTGTTGTAGGATTCTCCATCCTTGTTTGGCCAATAAAGCCAAATTAAAGCTTTCCAGGTCCCTGAAACCTAAACCTCCAATAGCCTTAGCTTTTCCCATTTGTTGCCAAGAAACCCAGTGAATTCTATGCTCCTGCTGTTGCTGGCCCCACCAAAACCGATGCATGACTCTGTTGATCTCTTTAAGAAGGACTTTTGGTAGTTTAAAGACCCCCATGCAGTAGGTAGGAAGAGCTTGTATCACAGCTTTTAAGAGGATCTCCTTCCCTGCCAAGGACAACAACTTGGTTTTCCATTGACTAACCCGAGACCTTACTCTGTCCAACAACCCTTTAAAAGCTTGGAACCTTGACTTGCCAACAAGGGCAAGCAAGCCCAAATATTTTCCATAACAAGAGGTGGATTTAAGACCAACCATCTCCAAAATATACTCCTTAGTCAACCTCTTAGTGTTTTTGCTGAAGAAAATAGAGGTTTTATCTGTGTTGAGTTTCTGACCTGAAGCCCTTTCATAAATATTGAGCATTTCAAGGATTTTAGCCCACTCCATGGCATTAGCTCGACAAAACAACAAGCTGTCATCAGCAAAAGAGAGATGATTGATACTAAAACTACCCCTGCTTATAAGAAAGCCATGAATCTGTTTGACTGACTCGGCATGGTGCAAAAGAGAGCTAAGTACCTCGGCCACAATAATGAATAGATAAGGGGACAAAGGGTCCCCTTGTCTTATGCCCCTTGAAGGATTGAACCAGCCTTGGGGAGAACCATTGATAAGGAGAGAGTAAGAAACAGATTCCACACACTGCATCACCAACCTTATCCATCTTGAATTGAACCCCAACTTGCTCATAGCTTCAGCCAAGAACCTCCATTCCACTCTATCATAGGCCTTGCTCATGTCCAATTTCAAAGCCATATATCCCTGATTGCCCTTCCCTTTCATGTTCATAGAATGCAAGGTTTCAAAAGCCACAATAACATTATCAAGAATCAATCTCCCAAGCACAAAAGCACTTTGAGTAGGGGAGATGATTCGAGGCAGAATAAGTTTGAGTCTGTTGGCAAGAACCTTTGAGATTACTTTGTAAAGAACATTGCATAAAGAAATAGGTCTGAAATCAGAGACAGTTTGTGGCTTTTTAATCTTAGGAATGAGCACAATATATGTCTCATTGATACTCCCCACCTCTCCTGAAAAATTAAGGACCTCAAGCACAGCTTTGGTTAGGTCCTCTCCCACTGTATCCCAATGTTTCTGGTAAGACACTGCTGAGAAACCATCTGGGCCAGGAGACCCCAGAGGGTTCATTTGAAATAAAGCTGTATATACTTCTTCTTTTGTAAACTCTTTCGATAGCATGCAGTTCATGTCCTCATCCACCTTGTTCTCCACCTTTGTCAAGCAAGCTGCAATATTAACAGGGTTAGAAGAAGAAAACAGTTTCTGATAGTGCAAGCAGAAAGTTTCAGCAATGTCTTCATCCCTACACACCACTCCACCATCCTCCCTTGTAATACTCCTTATCTCATTGACTTTTCTCCTCTAGTTTGCACTGTGATGAAAAAATTTGGTATTTCTATCCCCATCTTTGAGCCATATCTGTTTAGCCCTTTGCTTCCACTTCAAATTTTCCTCCTCTAATAACTTGTCAACCTCTACTTGAACTTGCTTCACAGCCACTGTATGATCTCCAACATTGTGGTTTTGGAGCTTAGAAAGTTGCTTTAGCTTGTAATTCACTTCTTTTCTATGCTTGCAGACCGTGTTCTTATTCCATGACAGCAAAGAATCCTTACATCTGTTCAAATTCTGTTGAATCTTCTGCAAGTAAGAACCCTGCCTATTATGCTGGTGAAACCAGCTATTTTGAATGATACCCCTGCAATCTTCCCTTTGGTCCCAGCTAGCTTCATATCTGAACAGTTTTCTTCTCCCTCCTTCAAAAATCTTCCTCTCAGCCCTACTACTCATGGAAAATAAAAGTGGGCAATGGTCAGAGGACTGTGCTGTCAATACAAGGACCTTAGACTCACTGAATTTCCTAGTCCAAGCCATGTTTCCAAGGGCACGGTCTAGCCTCTCCTTAGTAAAATGATGCCCCTCTCTATTGTTACACCATGTGAACTTAGACCCTTCACAGCCCAGATCACTCAGCCCACAATCATCCACCGCTGCTCTAAATTTTTCCATTTGTTGGTATGGCCTGATATTAGACCCTTGCTTCTCATGTTGAAGCAGAAGCTCATTAAAGTCCCCAAAACACAGCCATGCTCTATTTTCTGGAGGCTTTAACATCCTCATCAGTTGCCAGCTACCTTCTCTTTGAGCAGTTAAAGGGTTCCCATAAAAACCTGTGAATAATAAAACCTCATTATCTTCTACCCTCTTCAAAGTTACTGAGATGTGATGCTGGGAGAAGGACTCCAAAAGAAAATCATCAGAGCTATCCCATAAGAGAGCCAGCCCCCCACTTAGACCTCTACTACCTACCACAAAACTAGAATCAAAACCCAAAGAAGTCCTGACGGCTTCCACTCTCTCCCTTCCACACTTAGTTCCCATCAAGAAAACTAACTTGGGCCACTTTTTCTTCACCCACATGTGAAGCTCCATAACTGTACGAGGGTTCCCAAGCCCTCTACAGTTCCAACTAAGGCCTATCATTGCTGTTGGTGGAGCTGCATTGCAACCTCCACCAACTTAGCTTCATTGCTATTAAGTGTCACTTCCTTTTCACCCTTGTTTTTCTTCAAAACACTGCTTGACTCTGAAGTTAAGACAGCTTTGCTTCTCTTTAGACCTGACTTAGGCTCCACCTCAGTAATTACCAGGTCCCTATTAACACCTCTTGCCCTTCTCTTCCACGTGGGTCCTTTTGGCTTGGTCTTGGAGGTGGAGCCACGTGGCAAAGAATCAGTTGTAGGAGTAGGATTCCTATGACCCTCGATTGAATTGGAAAGGACTTCAGGTTGAGAGACACTTACCATATCAGGCTTGGCTTTAACAACTTTCATTAGGCAATCAAATTCCCCCTTAATTGTAGCCTTGGGTTCATAAAAGGAAAGAGAGCCCTCATTCTGAACTGTCAGCACCTCCACCTCATCTGAATTACTATCCAAGACCTTCTCCTTAGAAGTACCAGAAAGGCAATTATTCTGCATAGCTGTATTAGAGCCGCAGAAAAGCATGTCCTGAAATTCAGCACTCTCCTTTTGGTCACTTTCCATTCCAGGCTCAACTACCTTATGCACCTTCTTACCATAAGGTAAGTCCTTCTCTTCAGCCTTAACATTCTCCTTGTTTTCCTCCTTGCCAAATGTGGCTGCACCACCAACTCCTCCCTGTGCATCAGCTTGCTGCCACCTTGGGTGGCGGTTCTGACTATCTCTTCCCCCATACTTTTGGCCATCAAAAATGTTGGTGATCATGGGTTGTGCACGAAGCCAGGGACCATATTGCTAAGATGTTACACTATCTCCTTGATGTTCCATCCTCTACCTTGAGCAATTCCTACCCTTATGAAACAAAACCCCACAATTGAAACAAAAGTTCTGAAACCTTTCATATTTGAAGGAAATCCAATATTGGTGTTCCTCAAATTGCAACCATTTTCCTCTGAACAAGGGCTTATGTAGGTCCACTGCAACTCTAACTCGAAGGCATCTCCCCCATGTCAAGCCATCAGACTCAGACTCCACACACCAAATTTTAATTTTATTTTTTTTCTTTTACCAAATATTTTATATATGGATAATTCATAGAATAATTTAATTAATTTAAGAAGAATCAATCCAAAAAAAATTTTAAAAAAAATTTGAAAGAAAAAGGTGTTGTGTGAGCTCATGTGTAGCAAAGCTCATATATATGTATAAATATATAGATATATATATATATATATGTATAAATATATATATAGATATATATTTATATATAATGTATATATGGCTGCAATAGGCTTATAAAGTTGTATAGGTCAAGAAACCTTCCGAAGCTCAATGGAGTAATTATGCCATCTCCAATATCAGGTCTCTTCTTAGTGTAATGTATCCATGCAGGGTTTCCATCTTTTTTGTTTATAAAATCAATACTTGTTTTCAATGAGGTGACGGTTGATTTTTTTTTTTCCCCTAATCCCAGGGCCGTTCAAAGGGATCTATAATAAAGCTTTGATGCGCGCAATAGCCCATCAATTGGTTGATCTACTCTGGGTAAACGTTCGACAATTGCCAGAGAAAGACTTCTCAGACATGGTTCAAAACCATTCGTCTTTCCTTTTTGATGCTGCAATATCAGGGAATGTTGAGTTTCTAATTATACTTATACGATCATATCCTGATCTCATATGGAGTTTAGATGAGAAAAAAAGAAGTATATTTCACTTTGCTATTATATATCGGCAAGAGAGTGTATTTAGTCTAATATATGAGCTAGGTGCCATCAAGGGTATCATCGCCCTCTATACTGACAATCACCATAACAATATGTTGCACTTAGCTGCAGAAATAGCTCCTCCAGACCGACTAAATATCATATCAGGGGCAGCACTTAAATTGCAACGAGAGCTATTGTGGTTTAAGGTTCAGATCTATTTGATTTACTTATTCTATTTATTCTGGCTATTTATTTCACTTTAAATTACTTGTCAACTACTTAAGACTTGAATTAATATTACAGGAGATAGAAAAGATTGTTCAGCCTTCATACAGAAAGAAGAAGAATATAGATGAAAACAACAAAACTTTATATACACCATGGGAATTATTTACGAAGACACATAAGAATTTGCAGAAACAAGGTGAAAAGTGGATGAAGGACACTGCAAACTATGGCATGCTTGTGGCGACACTGATTGCGACTGTAGTTTTCGCTGCAGCCTTCACTGTACCAGGTGGCAACCATCAAGAACAAGGCACTCCAATTTTATTAAGTGGCAAATGGTTTATGGCGTTCTTCATATCAGATGCAATTGCATTGGTCTCCTCATCGACATCGATATTAACATTCTTGTCAATCCTCACATCACGTTATGCAGAAAAGGATTTCCTGTACTCATTACCTGCAAGGTTGTTGCTTGGACTTGCAACACTTTTCATCTCTATAGCAAGCATGGTGATAGCTTTCAGCGCTACCTGCTTTCTGGTATACGACAGTGAAATCACAAGTGTTCCAATTATTATAACAAGTTTGGCTGCCATTCCAGTTACATTGTTTTTAACTTTACATTATAGACTTTGGTTGGATATATTCCGCTCAACATATGTTTATAGGTTTCTTTTCCGACCACATGAACGTAGAGTTTTCTAGGAAGAATTCAACTAGGCAATTGACTGGTAGAAAATCTAAAATGATAGACAAAAGAAAAGGAAGGGAAATTGTTAAAGCAAATCAAGTGATTTTCAACTAGCTAGATGTATTACTTTGCATTGTAAATTGATTATATTGATTATAAATTGTACTTTGCATTCCCAAATCCACAGTTTGATGGCAGTGAAACTGCCATTTAGAAAGAACTTCCATTTGTCAAGCTGTAATGTGCCCATCCTCTGTATGCCTCCTTTTGTTATATCTATTACTTTGCAAGCACATGCTCGACTTACATATCCTTAATTTTGTGAAAATTTGCATGCTATTCTGATCTAATAAGGTTTTATATACTAGGGTATGGGTTACACATTTGAGTAGTATCTGTGTGATCTCAAGAGTTCCGCTCTGAAGTTTTTCCACCACACGATTGGTGTAAACTATGCTCTATATATATAGCCTCTCTTTTTATATCTTGAGTCTGTATCTTATCAGTTGTAACAAATGTATTTAAGTAAGCTCTATAAATACAAATAAAAGTCCACCTATTCAATACGGGCCTTGAGACAAATATTCAACTTTCATTCATTTTCTTATAATGGTATTAGATCAGCAGAAATCTTAAGTTCGAACTTTGACTCTACGCCAAACTTTCTTTCATTAATGGGTAATACTAGATGCAATCCTATAGTAAGCAAGACCTACGTATTACATTTGAAAAAAGTAAAAGTGAAGTCCTCCATTAAAAAAAGCGATGTTTTGATGTGGGTCCTAGATTTACACACTCTTGTCAAAGGGAGTGTGCGGAGCATTCTCATTGTAGAACAACAAATATTATTTTTCTATTTAAATATTTTATAGGTAATTAGGTCTACTTATTGAAGAATAGTCTGACTTATACGTGAAGAGAAGTGTTAAGATATCATTTAAATTAATTAAGTTTACCTTAATTTAATATCTTGATCACTATCTCCTCCTGGCCTGCCATTCAATCCATCGTCACCAATCTAGAATCTTACTTGGTCATCAGAGACCTCATGGAGATGCAATATTTCTTGGGTGTTAAATTGTTCACTATCCCAAACCCTACCCAAGCCCTCAGGAAAGATTGGCTAGCCCATTGACAAAACAACACCTTTCATATCCATCATAAACCCTAAATTTCCTTTCCTTTTTCCTTTCCCCCATTCTCTCTCTCCCCTCCTTGTCATCTTCCCCTTCCCTCTCCTATGTCCAACATCTCATACCTCTACCCATACTATAACTAGCCTGCTGGCTAGGCCCTACTACCCCTGACCACCGCCCTCCTCCACAAACCAAGGTTGAAGCCTATTACGCCCATGAGGGCCTATTAGAACGATGCTACTAAACTTATTACATAAATAAACATATAATAAACAATGTCATTCTTATTAATCAAATAGGCACCATAACACTTCAGAGTTTAACAAATGTAACTGCCACTTCCTTCCTTTCTTCCGCCTTGCCACTGTCGTGTTGTCTGTTTCCATCTTCTTCAGCTCCATTCTAGACCGACTCTCCCATAGACTCTCTCTCTCTCTCTCTCTCTCTCTCTCTCTCTCTCTCTCTCTCTCTCTCTCTCTCCCTACGTTTTTATTTTGTGGCTGAGTGTCTTTGTGGAAGTGTTGGCATTTTGTATGGTTTTCTAGTATAATTCTTATTTGTTGTCCATTTTTTTAGTCTATTGCATAAGTGTTGTTGTGAATTTCCTAATTTAACTATAGTTGTTTTTGAGTTATGTTGTTGGGCTTTTTCCCTCATACGTATTGTTTTTATGTCATAAAGGATTGTTGGAATTTTCACTTTTGCACTAGTTTGCAATTTATAAATGTGGGCTAGAAATGCCCACCCTTACCCTAAATCACAACTTGTAAGTACTTACAATTTTATTTACACTTTTACTTACAAAACTCATTTTGTTAGTTTTATTTTAAAATTATTCAAATTTTGAATTTCAAATTTCATGATTTTCAATATATCAATAATTAAAATGTAGAGAAATAAGTTTTTATAAGTTTTCCTTAAATACATTTAGCATTTTCCTTAAATACTATTATTATTGTTGTTGTTGTGAGTTTTGTGGCAAATAATTTACAATGCGGCCGTTACGTTTGTTTGATGTCTTTATTGTAATTGATCAACTTGACTTAATCGTCGGTCGATTAACATTAATTATATCATGCTCAGTTTTCAAAATGACTAACATTAATTAATAATGTTATTGACCATGGGCCAATTACCTAGCCTAATTAACCTGATCCGTCGACTGTGATCAATTCAATTTTACTGCTGCTTCATGGACAGATATAGCATTGAAAATTCTGAAAAGAGATCCAGAATTAGCAACAATGAAGAATGCATATGGGAAGTCTGGGAAGATAGCATTGCAAGAGCTGGCCAAAAAACCTGATGCAATCGGCAGCAAAAGTCAGCTATCCATCTGGGAATGAAAGATGCTTAAACTTCTGCTGCCAACCCAATTTTCTTTAGTACTGGCACGCACGTGTATATATATATATAAAAGACAGATTATATTCATCATTCCACACCACACACTTTACATATTTTACATATTTAATCAAGATTTTTTTATTTTTATTGTTTTTATTTTATTTTATTCTTGTTAAACTAATTGAATTGTTCTATTTATCATGATCTGAGTAATAATACGTATAATTGTAGAATGCATAAGTACCGTACAGTCACTTTAAAAAAGAGTGCAGTTTATTATTAAAAAATTAATTTTTTTTTATATAGATCCTGTATTTATTCATTTTTTTAAAGTGATTACATAGCATTTATGTACTCACGACTATAACTAACATTTTTCTTATTATTCATACATTACATATTTATTATAAAATAAATAAAAAATTAAAATTAAAATAACTATGATGTGCGGTGCGTGATGATGATAGATGGAATTTTCCTATGTATAAATGATTTACCAACTAGTTGACTTTTGTTTCGACGGGACAACTAATCGATTTAAGTAGGCTAATTAAATATTTGATGACATTTTTACTGAAATGTCCTTAATTAGTTGGGAATCATGAGAAACTAGCTACTAGTCTTACTCGATCGCATCTAGTACTACTTCCTAAACTATGGGAAATTTTGATAAGATAAATGATTTCCTTTTCCATATATCTCATTCTGTTGTAAGAATTAATTGTAAGCTTTCATAGTTTTTTTAAATTTTTTGATTGCACACCATACTTTTCTTATTTTTATTTTTTTATTAATAATGAGTAGATAAATTCAATTAGTTTAAGAAAAATGAACTCAAAACAAATTCTAAAAAACTAATAAAAAAATAAAAATGCAATGTGTGGGATTATGTTTAGAATTTTTTTATTTATTTTATTTTATATTTTTATTTTTTTTCGGGCCATATATTTTTGATAGAGTACCCTCATCAACATAGAGTTTGGAACAACCAATCAACCGGAAAAATATTATTCGCGCGACATTTCTCAACAAGGAGACTTGCTAGATGAGGATACCCATTTAGGGGTGGGCAGTGGGGCCCCGTTACCCGCTGCCCCGCCCCGTTCGCCCCGCCCCCGCATAGGGCGGGGCGGGGCATCCGCACCGTCAGGGCCGGGGCGGGGCCCCCCGGCCCGTATGGTGTAACCCCAGCTGAGGCGGGGGACGGGGACGGACCCCCCCCGGTCCGTTTTTCCCCCGCCCCGTTCTTCTCCACGATGGCACTGTTCATCCCTGAAATTCTCAGCTGGCCTCCACCCTTTTCCCCTTGTCCCATCGGCATGAGCTGTACCATCTCCACAGTATGACAGCCTCCCGATATTAGCACTAAAGGATCTGAATCCCCTTGTCCCGTCGACAAGCTCTGACTCCCCAAGTGCACTGCATCGTTTTCCCCTCCCGTCGGCAGTTTCCACGGCGTCTGTTGAAAGGCCGACAGGTTCTGATCAGTCGCCATAGGTGGACCACCACTCGGAGGTGGAGGGAGCACCACCACAGGTTCTGGAGCAGGGTCTGCCGATAACAACTGGGTGAGCGGATCAACTTCGACGTCATATCTGGCCTCGGATTTGTTGCCTTCCGCTTCCGGTGACTTCGTCGGCGCCGTCTGATGGTCGGACGGCCCTTGCTGCCGTCGCTGAGAGGTTTCTGGGTCGGGTACGTGCCCTTTGTACCCGGGCACCGGGGGGCCGGATGGATTGCCCCCCCACCCCGTACCCCGTCATGCGGGACGGGGTACCCCGCCCCCGCACACCGGGGCCGGGGGATGGAGGGAATTTTCCCCATCCGCCCCATGCGGGGGCGGGGGGCGGGGGGGGGGGGGGGGGGGGCTACCCCGCACCATATGGTGCGGGTAGCACCCCTATACCCATTCATAAAATAGCCAATTAATAATTAAAGCCACCGATACAGTTCCTTCATTGAGCAGGCAGGTGATGTTTTTTTTCATATATATATAATTCTAAACATAAGCTCACATACCACATTTTATTTTTATTTTTCTTCTTTTACCAAATATTTGATATATGGATAATTAGTAGAATAATTTAATTAATTTAAGAAGAATCAATCCAATTTTTAAAAATAAAATAAAATAAAATAAATGTGGTGTGTGAGCCTATGTCTAGCAAAGCTCATATATATGTATAAATATAATAATGTATATATGGCTGCAATAGGCTTATAAAGTTGTATAGGTTAAGAAACCTTTCGAAGCTGATCAGTGAAGTAATTATGCCATCTCAATATCATAGCTTTGAACCAAATCAGAAAAAAATTTTATATTATATTTTTCTTATTTAAAATTGAAAAACAGAAACATAATAGCAAAACAGAAAAATAAAATGCATGTCCAAGACTAATGCAATAATATAAAGAATGCAAAAATATGCAAGTACTCATATTAATTAATGTGACATGACATCTTCTTTGACCACCCACTTTGCTTTAAATTTTGGTTTATTCTTTTCATCAACACCACTTTGTATGATCTTTTCTTTATTTTGAAAGTAAAAATCTGCTAGTTCACCAAGTTTGAGACTTAAAAAGTTGATTTGTTGACTAATATCACAAACTTAATTCTCTATACTCTTTATTTTCCTTTTTAGATTTCCTGCACCTCCATTTTTCTTCACTTTATTCAAGTTAAAGCAATTTGGCGTTATATGACTAACAACACCACAATAATGACAAGTGGGAATAAATTTACCATAAAGATTTTTTGAATAAATTGGCTTAGCTTCAGCATGATTTTAAAAACTCTTACCTTGACTTCCTTTAACAAAAACAATACCTTTGGAAGTTGTGGCAGCGGATGATAAGACCATTTTTTCTTTCCCCTTTGAAGTCGTGTACCGTAGGCCAGTTCTATCACTACTCATCTTTTGAACACTTAACATCTCTTATAATTTTTGTGTTGCTTTTTTTCTTGAACCTTTTCCAATTTTTTTTCTAGTGCAATTTTTTGATCTCTTAATCTTGCTATTTCAATATCAGAAATTTTTAATACCTCAGAAAAGTTATTTTTCTCACTCTCCATATTAGTGAATTTTTTGTACAGCTTCTTGTTGAGTTTCTTTAATTTGATCACTTCTTTACACACATCATTGTAAGCTTCCTGTAAACTCAATTATTGATCAACATTAACAAGTGATACATCCGAATGACTGTAATCACAACCACTTTCAGTTTTTGTTAGTGTAATTTCAGGAAAATCATTCACAATAGTAGAGAAAGCCATAAAAGTTTTTTCACCATCAGAAGACGAGTTTGAACTTTCAGAATTTGAACTATCGCTAAGTGTGACATTCAATACTTTTCCTTTATTTTTCTTGAAATTTGGACACTCAATTCTTATATGACCATACCCAAAACATTCATGACACTGTATCTTATCCTTTTTCTCAATTTTTTCTTTCTTCCAATTTTCAAATTTGTTTTTCTTAACAAAAATATTTTTTCCTCGTTTTTGTTTACCACTTGCCTTTTGATTAAACATAAATTTTCTGAATTTTCTTGCAAGTAGAGCTATCTCCTCATCATTTAAGTTTTCTTCATCAGAAAAATCCTCATGATTTTCTTCTATAGTTTTTAAGGCAATGGACTTGCCTTTTCTTACTTGAGGAAGCGAAGATTCATACGTTTGTAAAGAACTTACCAGCTCTTCTACCCTTATTGCATCAAGATCTTTGTTTTCTTCAGTAGCAGTAACTTTGGTTCGAAATCTTTCAGGTAAAGACCTTAAAATCTTCCTCACAATCCTTGAATCCTCCACCTTCTAGCTGAGAGATTAAACCTGGAATTTACAATATCATTCAGTTTAGCATAAAAATCATTAAAATTTTTATCTTCCAACATTTTAATGTCTTCAAACTTTGAGGTTAGCATCTGCAATTTTGAATTTTTTACTATTCTTGTGCTTTCATGTGTAACCTTCAAAATATCCCAAGCTTCTTTAGCAATCTCACACATGAAGATTCTTTTAAATTCTTCGAGGGATACAGCCATGACAAATAGCGTTAAGTCCTTTGCTATTCAAATTGCAATTGCTGATTTCATCTTTTGTCCAAGCATCTATAGATGTCTCGAGTTTAGTCCATCTTCGTTCAGCCGAATGCCATATACGTTCATCCAAGGACTTAAGAAAAGCCCTCATACGAACTTTCCAATAAGCATAGTTTTTCCCATCGAAATGTGGTGGAACATATAATGACATCGACATGATTTACAAGCGCACGGATCACACTCGAATGAATGAACCACGCTCTGATGCCAATTGAAATTCCCAACGTACCCCTGTAAAATTACGAAATTGTCTACCAATTTTCTTGAACAAATTGGTTAGATCTCAATAATATGATTATTAAACGAATCAAATACTTAAAAAAATAGTTAAACTTGCAAAACATAACGATTGGTTACTAAGAGAAACCCTTAAAAGAACTCATTTAAGGTAAAACCCTACGGGCAGCCAAACCTAGGAAAGTCAATATTATTGTTTAAAAATCAATTACAAGTAATTCTCAATTACAAAACCTTTGTAACTTGACTCTCTTACTTGTCTAAACAAATGACTCATTTGTCTTCTATCGCAGTAGCAACCAGAACCTCTAGCGATTTTCAAACTGTTGACTTCCCTCCTGGAACTCCAGTGATTGAAATCTAATCAATGATCATTCACACTTGAAGCACGATCACACACAATGAGAGATCATAAATATAAAAATTCACTAAGAAATTTTCTCACCAAAATCTGCACTAGAAAGTGCTCTAAAAAATATGTAGATTTGAATCTCTACAGATCCTAACCAATATGATCTCTTAAATAAACAATCTGAAAAGAGTTCCAGTTGAAGTAGGATTCTGCTGACTGATAGAATCTGTCGTGAGAACGTCTCTTGACGAATTGCTGATATTTCGCGATAACACTCTTCTGTAGTGATTGATCTCTATTAAGCTCTCGTTCTAGATAAATATAGATCCTCCTGGACTCAATTTTTACCTCAATGACTTATGTAAACAATCTCTAAGACTTCTAGATAGGCCCAACATTGTTTAGAGATAAATCAATAATTATTTTACATTCATCAAATAATTTCAAATATAATGATAAGATAAGTCTTATCATATAGTCATCTAATCTTAGCTAATATTTGTCTTTACCATCTCCACCTTTGGCGGATTGGTCTGGGCTTAAACCAAAATAAACATACTGAAGGATTTGTGATGGTTGAATGGATGAGTTAGAGGCCAACAAGCCAATCCAAACACTTGTAGAGAATTGAAGTCAGGATCAGTTTTGTGGAGAAGAAAAAATGGAGATAAGTTACTAAGAGAAGAAGATGGAAGCATGTTTATTAAACAGACTACATTTTGAAAAGCATTGGGCCAAAAGGTTAATGGAAGAGAAATGTGAGCAAGTGAGGCCAAACCTGAATCTACAATGTGCCTATGCTTACGTTCCACTATGCCATTTTGGGTGTGAGCATGAGAGCATGTGACACGGTGAACAATTCCAAAGTTAGAGAGGATTTCAGAGAAAGATCTGAATTCCCCTCCTCAATCTGTTTGAATTTGCTTAATCATGGTATTAAATTGCAACTCAACATAAGCCTTAAATTTAATAAAAATAGATAATGCTTGAGACTTGTGTTGCATAGGAAACAACCATGTACGTCTGGAGTAATCGTTTAAAAATGATATATAAAATCAAAAACCCTTAGTTGAGACATGAGGTGAAGGACCCCATAAATCACTAAAAACAAGATTAAAAGGTGCAACAGACTTAGTGGTTTTGGTATTAATGTGAACCGACATAATTGGAACCCCTTGAACCCACAATCAATTTGAAAACTCATCCAAGAAAGCTAAATCAAGTCAATGGGTAGAGAATCTAAGCCCGTTGAGAACTCGTTTCAAGAACCTAGATTATATTAAAATCTAGACCTGTTGAAAAATTTGTCTGATCAAGAACCCAGATTACAAGGAGGAATGCCACAAAAGTTGTGATTTATCTTTGATGAGTTCAAAAGTTCAATCAAGAATAAGAGGAGTAAACTCAATTCACAATGAAAATTCAATATTGTTTAACCTTGAAGTGGACGGCCAAAGATGTTTAAATACTCCCTAACAAAAATAACCCTAGGCCAAAAATAAGGCCCCTTCCCAAAACTACCCTTAAGTGAACGGTGCGGCACTACAGTATCGTGAATATTGCCGTGCTACAATAACTTCTTGAAACCCTAGTTCAACAAAATAATAACTTTCTCAACATGCCTTTAAGTCCTTCAAAAAACCTAATTATTCTAAACTAATAAAATAAGTCTAGTTCAACAAAATAATAACTTTCCCAACATGCCTTTAAGTCCTTCAAAAAACCTAAATATTCTAAACTAATAAAATAAGTCTAGTTCAACAAAATAATAACTTTCCCAACATGCCTTTAAGTCCTTCAAAAAACCTAATTATTCTAAACTAATAAAATAGGTCTAGTTCAACAAAATAATAACTTTCCCAACATGCCTTTAAGTCCTTCAAAAAACCTAATTATTCTAAACTAATAAAATAAGTCATTTAAATGAATTAACTAAGTTGAAAGCCTTTAAGTGCCTAAAGCCTTTAAGTCATATTGCTCTTTCTATAGCTTGTATCAAATTGATCAAAATTGGTTCTCTTTCTTTCAAACTCATCTTGAGTGTTGGGCTCTTACTAGCTTCATCCCAAGTGGATTGCATCAATCCTTACATTGCCTCCTTGATCTTCTTGGCTCTTGATTTTGTGATTGCCCCATTTGGAACTTGCAAATGATCTCTAAGGCTTGGTCCACCTTGGGGCCCATCATTCCCCCTCTTCTCAAAAGGATTTGATGTTGAATTTCCACCTGCATAGAAGGTAAAAAGTTCAGTAACATTAAAAATAGCATAAACATGATACTTTCCTGGAAGATTCACTTGATATGAATTATCATTAATTTGTTTAAGAATTTGGAAAAGTTCATCCAAGCTACTCTTGTCATCAAAAAGCAAAAGTATCAAAGTTAAAGGAATTAGTGGATTCAAACCATAAACTTCAAAAGAAGAATAAGAAATAGTAATATGTATGGTCCTATTATATGCAAACTCTAATAATGGCAAATGATACTCCCGCAAACATTCATGCAACAAGTTTATGAATGGCAATTGATGTTCACACAAACGTTCATGAAACACATCTAAAGTCTTCCTTACACCAAAATGACATCTCCAATTATATGCAACCTCAATGAATGGTAAACCATACTCCAAAAAGTGTTCATGCAATATGACAAAAACCTTCTATAAGCAACTCATGCATAAGACTAGCAAGCTCATAGAGTCTAGTCTCTCTAAATAAATACCAATATAGTTATAGTACTTACCAAGCAATGCTTTCTCACGTACTCCAAATGCACTAGCAAAGTCATCATCATTAGCATGCAATTATTTATCATATTCAAATCACAATAACTTTGCATCTAAAATAAAGATAAGGTCATACTTTCTTGCTAATGCATTAACCACAAAATTTTTTTCACCATGTGTGTATTTGATTTCATGAGGAAAAGTCTCAATACAGTCCTCCACTTAACATGCATTCTAGTCAACAACTTGGCTTGTCCCTTTAAGTGTGTCAAGGACTCATGTTCTTCAAAGAAATGTCAGGTAGGGATTGTTGCACCTGGCACAAAGTTAATGCAATGCTCTATCTATCTAATAGGTGGCAATCTACTAAACACAATGCTAGGAATCATGACCTCATATCCCTGCAACAAAGAAGCAGCAACACTAGGCAACGAGTCATTAAATTCTTTAGTATAAAAACTTGCCTTAGCATAGAAACTCATTTCTCTCTTTATTTCTCTCTCACTTTCTTCGCTCCTGTTTTTCTTTTCATTCTCATTTTTCTTTTCACTCTCTTTTCTTCTTGAGGTTTTAGCCTCACTCTCATTTCTTTTCTCTCTCTCATTTTATGTCTCACTATTTCTTTCTTTTTCAATCTCACTCTCACTCTTTCTTTTTCGCTCAACCTCACTTTTACTCTCTTTTTTTTTTATCAATCTCAATTTATTTCTTTTCTTTTTTGATCAACCTCATCCTCGCTCTTTCTTTTTTTTACCAATCTCACTTTCTTTTTTGATCAACCTCACATTCACCCTTTCTTTTTTTATCAACCTTACTTTTTAGCTTCAATTGATCCTCATGGACCTGTGTTGGAGTTAAAGGAGCAAGTTTGATTGTTTTTCCATCATTTTCAAAACTGTACATGTTCCTGAACCCATTATGGTTCACTCTCCTATCACACTGCCACGGTCTCCCCAACAAAATATGGCTAGCATGCATAGGCACTACATTACAAAGCACCTCATCCTTGTAGTTCCCAATTGAAAAAAAAAAAAAAAAACTAACACTTGTTTATTTACCCTAACCTCCCCATAATCATTCAACCACTGCAACTCGTATGGTTTAGGGTGTTTCAAGATAGGTAAATTTAATTTCTCAACTAAAGTAGTGCTAGCCACATTAGTACAACTCCCTCCATCAATGATTATACTATACACCTTGTTATTGATGTGGCATCTAGTAAGAAAAATGTTCTCTCGCTGCTACTCTGTTTCATCTACCTTAATTTGTGTGTTGAGAGCACATTTGGCAACAAGAGACTCACCATACTTTTTATACTCATACCCATTCTCAATACTAGGCTTAAGTCTCAATACTTTTCATACTCATACTCATACTTTTCTTTTTCTTTTTTCTTTCGGCCATATATTTTTGATAGAGTACTCTCATCAACATAGAGTTTGGAACAACCAATCAACCGGAAAAATATTATACGCACGACATTTCTCAACAAGGAGACTTGCTAGATGAGGATATGTACCCATTCATAAAATAATCAATTAATAATTAAAGCCACTGATACAGTTGCTTGATTGAGCATGCAAGTGATGTTTTTTCCATGTATATATATAATTCTAAACATAAGCCCACACACCAAACGTTATTTCTTTTTCTTTTACCAAATATTTGATATATAGATAATTAGTAGAATAATTTAATTAATTTAAGAAGAATCAATCCAAAAATTTTTCTTAAAAAAAATGAGGTGTGTGGGCTTATGTATAGCAAAACTCATATATATGTATAAATATATATATATATATATGGCTGCAATAGGCTTATAAAGTTGTATAGATTAAGAAACCTTTCGAAGCTCAGTGGAGTAATTATGCCATCTCCAATATCATCTCACTACAAGAGATTGGGTGTTTTAGACAAAAAAATTGTCTCAAAAAATCCAAATTTTGTCTCCAAATAATCATCTAAAAATATTTTTGGAGATAAAAATCAATTTTCGTCTCCAAAAAGTACTTTTAGGGATGAAATTGGACTGAACCAGTCGAAACCGTTCGAAATGTTTTTTTTAAGACAAAAAAAATGTTGTCTCAAAATCTCGTTCAAATGAAAAAATTTTTGTTCGAACCGACACTTTTGTTCGAACAATATGAAACTTTTATTCGAACTAATAACCATATTTGATCCTATTTGAACGAACAAAGTTTTCAAACAGACTTTATGCATTCGAACCAACACATTTTTCAAGTGACTTTTGTTCGAACATAAATTCTTCCCGTTTGAACAGAGCATAAACTCCAAATCAAAACTTCAGTGGAGCCACCTCCTCGGGCTCTGCCTCCTCTTCTTCCTTGACCTTTGCATCAAAATCTACGATACCAAAATGGTGCTGCAGGTAAGTAAAGATCTAAACGCCACAAGATAAAAACATATTAAACTCAAACAATATGCATGAAAGAATGCAAATGCACATATCCCATAAAACCACATTTTTACACGCACGCCAAAATCCTTTTTTGGCCCAAAACATATCCTTTAAACATAACCTCGCCATTATCCCCGATAATGGCCCAAAAACCAGACCATCAGAGCACTATAGGCGGGAATTGTAGGCAAGACTCTACCACCATCCCTGCTCACCACCGTCCCTACGCGTGCACCATAGGCGAGAGTCACAGGCGGGATTCTACCACTGTCCCTGCTTACCACCATCCCTACGCCATGTGCCTCTGACTCAAACCAATCAATCCAATCGTTCACATATACCAAAAACATTTCTCGCTTGAAAGCCCAGTTTTCAAGTTCCAACACATGTACATACATGCAATGCACACCTCAAGATACAAAACATCCAATCAAACACAAAAACAACAAAACCAAGCAACTTCGTCCTCAATCCATCCGACCCCCGAACTCCTTAGACTCAGTCCGGAATCAACCAACCAGTCAAATAATTTATTGTAAAAGTAATAATATATTTAAATCTAAAATAGAGTTTGAAAAATACTTACAGCGCTATAAGGTATTTTTTGAAAGATCACGACGTTGCAAACGGCAGAGAAAAAGTAACGTAACAGTGTATTTTACACTGTGGTCGTGGGTTGTAAATTACCCACTTTCGAAAGGAGACAAACCAAGACTAGAAATTGATAGGGAATGGCCTAGAGATGTTTATGAAGCTAATGGAAGTGAGTTTTGACCGTGGGTGGCGGTGGAAGTGAAAAAAGAGCAAATCGGAGTTGAGCTCGTGGGAGCTGCTTCGGCAATAGATCGGGGCCGGAAATGGGTGGGTTAGGACGGCAAGAGGTAGGGGATGAAGTTATGAAGATATGGTGGCCAGAGATGGAGCGACAGTGCCAGAAATGGCCAAAAACGCCGCGGCTTAGATGGGCTCTAGGTGGTTAACGGTGGCACGGGAGCCGAACGGCGTTAGCAATGAGAGAGAGAGAGCAGGTCGGGCGCAGGAGAGAGGAAAAGAAGAAGAAGAAGAAGAAAAAAAAAGTAAGAAAGAAGAAGGAAAGAAAAAAGAAAGAAAAAGGGAAAAAGGGAAAAAAGAACAAGAGAAAAGAAAAGATGGAGAAAGAAAATGAGGTCCAATCCTCACCTCCGGAGTCCAAAAACTGTTCCGACTAAAATAAATTAAACACCACATCAAACTAAAATAAAACCAATTAAAATACATTAAATTAACATAAAAGAACCAATATATTAATTAAATTAAAAAACTCATTCAGTGAAAATACACGTAAAAATGGGGTATCACATATTTTATCGTTCAAATTGACATACATAATCTATTTCTTCGATATCGTTTGAATGGGTTTGTTTTTGTTCGAATGGATGCATAAACTGTAATTCACCATTCCAATGGGTTATTCATCATTCGAACAATCTTGATCAAACATATGAAAATTTAATTAAAAAGAACATACTAATATTACACAAATTGTAATCATATACATCAATTGTTCAAATGTTTGCGAAAATCATAACTAAAGGCAACTAAAAAAAATTAAATGAATTAAGATTGTGGTGGTGGTGGTGGCATAGTGTTTTGAGACATTATTAACTGATATTGTTTAAACATTTTTTGGTTATTTAATTGTAGACTCTCTTCTAATCTCGTCTCTAAATCTGCTGCTTGATCTAATTGGGTCAACAACTCTTTTTTCTTCGAACTCAATCGTTCTATCTCAAATGCAGCTTCCTCAAATTTCTTAATCTTGTCATCATTCGATCTGGCTTTAGAAGAGGATGATAATGTTGAGGATGGCTTCACGCAATATCGTAAGCCCCTCAAATATCTAGAACTTGATCGAAGAACTTGAGAAAGAATTTGAGCATTGTTGATAGATGATTCATCAGACGCATCTGCAACAATTTCCTTAAGAAATATCATCTTGTCCTACCAAAACAAAAAGCATTAAAGTTAGAATGGGTAACAAAAATATCTTTAGACAATGGAATTAAAGGAACTCAAACTTACATAATTTGCCTCTACCTCAAGATTACTCCAAACACCATCACAATTGTTATATGCTTTAGCATACAATTGGGTCAGATCATAGTCAACAGGACTTTCTTCTTGCTGCAAAATGAAAATCTATATCAGAACTTAAATCAGAAAAGTGTATATGTTAATATATAACGAGGACGAGAATAACTTACCATTTTTTCAGACAAGTGATGAAAAGATTGAGAACACGCATGATGGTGTATTGTTAAATTTGATCTATTTGCTTTGATTACCTTACTCCGTTGCTAAAGAAAAATATTATAACTATATATTTAATACATCTATCATATACTATTAAAAAAATATAGTAGCGGAATTACCTGATAAGCAGGATCTTTAAACATATCACAAACTTTCTCTCATTCATTTGGTGGTATTGCTTGGAATGGACTTTGATGCACCTCTGTTGTAGTACTGAACTTTTGATAGTGTGCATGGCATCGACCTTTGTACCTCCGGAATGCATTTGACATTAGTTCCTCAATCGTTAGTCGACCCTCTCGCTGGCCAAAATTTAGTTCAAACTCATCCTTAAAAAAATATAAACAATTAGTATAAATACAAAAGTTATTTAAATTAACATGTTATACAAAGTAGCTTATTACGAGGCAACGATTTTTGATGTGATCTTTCACATTTTGGGGAACTTTAGCCCAAGAGGACATAGCCATCGGTTGCATACATGCGAGTAAGAGTACCAACATAAGAAGCAAGCTAAGCTACTGAATTCCCAAAGCCATCGGTGTGATCATCAGGTATATCAACTTTAATTTTATCCACTTTCCTCACTTTCTCTATGCAGTCACCCCTCGTAGTGCCTCTAACTTGGCACTGGTTTACAACAACTGTATATAATAATTAAAGTAAATTTTTTAATTAAATTATTTTATTTTATAGATAAACAATGATAAAGTACCTTGTTTTGGTTCTAGTGATGTTGGCCCACTATTATTGGCAAGTGAACAATATAGGGAGTTAATAAGGGATGGGGATGGCTCACTTGTTCTTTTGAGTTTAGGAGGCATATCTGTTTGAAATTATAATAAATTATTATTCGAACAAGGTACATTATGGATTTTTATAATAATTATACCTACACAAATATCTATTTGAAAATCATTCAGTATTAGTTTTGTTGGACCAATCGCTCCCATCTTTAATAGACACTTCAGTTGATTCATGTTCTCCCGATACTTCACCTCCAATTATTTCAGATTGAACATCTTCTCTACGCAATGGGACCATGTCATATTGGCTTAGATCAACAGATAGATTGATGCCTGATTCATTTTCTTGATATGCTTTTTCATGGTCTGGACTATCAACTTCTTCATGTGGTTCGTCTGCCTCTGAAATGTAATCATATACATTTCTTGGTGCAAACTTCTCGACTACCCGCCATGGATTTCCGTACTCTGAATCATCTAAATAAAAAACTTGATTTGCTTAGCTAGCGAGGATCATTCTCATACCATTCTCGAGATGTATTGACACTCACAAAATATTCATCGTTATGCACTTCCAAACTAGGATTTGAGACATCCCACCAATTACATTTAAACAACCAGACCATATATCCCCACACATACTTTACTGCTATGATATCTTTTACAATTCCGTAAAAATCAATATTATCATCCCCATGACTTCCTTCGACTACGACCCCACAATTTTTAGTTTTCCTATGTTGTTCTCTGTCTATTGTGTGAAATCTATATCCACGCACCAAACATCTTGAATATTGGATGGCCTGCTTGGACAGACCACATACCAAAGCATAAACCTTTGGTGAGATTTCACCTGAATTTTCACTATATATACAACCTACATCAATAAATATTATTCTAGTTATATAAATATCAAATATAAATATGGTGACATTCAAAGTACGAAGTTCGAAGAAATTGTTCATGTTTTTTTAGTAATACCGTTTGTTCAAACCATAAGGCAAATTCTTCTTCGTGCATCTTTTCTATGTCAGTTACACAAATCGTGCGAAGTAGTTGTATATGTTCGTTGTGGATGTTAATGTGAACTATTAATTTATATCAAGTTATACTATATTATTATACATGCACTTAAAAATACTATTGATTTAGATAATCATCACTAACCTCAAATAATGGTCAATCTTTACACAATTATTCAAGACATACCATCGAGCTCTTTCAAACTCTCGCCCACATAGGTCATAACCCCTTTGTGCGCTTATGGAATGTACTTTCTGGGAAAACATGGTAAATACTGATGAAACACTCATTTATCCACTTTCATAATTTCGATCCGGTGTCGTAAATCTAGTATCAACCCCACAAAAATACATTGAACAAAATGTATGCCACTCATTATCAACATATAACTCTGCGATCGATCCTTTTGAACGAGCCATATTCCCCATAGATAGCTTAAGTTTCCTCATAAACCTTTCAATAGGATACATCCATCTATATTGAATAGGGCTTGCAACTAAAACCTCATGAGATAGGTGCACAGCCAAATGAACCATTATATCAAAGAATGAAGGCGTCAGCAAATTGGTCATCATGGGATGAAGAGATTCTGAGTTGTTTTCAAATTCCGTCTAAGCAAAGACGATTTATGTCTCAGATAGTTAAATGGATGAGACCCCAGGAAGGATGGTATAAACTGAATGTGGATGGTAGCTCATTGGGTAATCTGTGTATTTTGGGGGCAGGAGGCGTGATTAGAGATTTTAGAGGAAATTTGGTTTTTGGTTTTCCTATAAACACTGGCAATCGGACCAATAACTTTGCTGAATTTATGGGGCTGCTTCAAGGAATTTGTATTGTAAGTTTTCTGGGTTTAAACAAGGTAGATATTGAGATGGACTCAAAGCTTGTGATAGATTGGCTACTGAAGAAAAGATGTGTTCTTTGGTATTTGGAAGACTACTGGGAGGAGTTGTTAAGCCTACTTGAAGGAATGACATTCCGGATTAAACATGTTTATAGGGAGAGCAATTCTTTGGCTGATGGCTTTGCACGTTTAGGTGCAGCTGGAGTTACTAAAACCTGGAATAAGAGTTCAGATTTACCTCGGTTACTTAGGGGCATTTTTCCTTTGGATAAGAGTGGGTGTTCTTATCTTAGATTAACAACTTGTTCTAGGTAATGTTTTTTTTTTGGCTGTTATGGCATTTTTCTCATTCTTAAGTTGTAATTATGGTTTTCCTCCGCCAAAAGTGAGGTTTTCTTAATAAAATTGGGGAGGGGCCACTCTTGGACATGTAGTGGCTCTAACTCTTTAAAAAAAAAAAAAAAAGCAATTTTAGCTTCCATTTTTAATAAGGCGTCAACTTTCAACGTTCTACTGCAAATACCCCTGTAAAATCGCCCTAATTCTGTGAGAGCTATACGAACATCTAGAGTAAGCTTTCCGCGCACTCCAACAAGCAGCAATCGCTGCAAAAATATATGGCAGTCGTGACTTTTGAGACCAGTTATCTTCCAATCATGAGTTCGGACACATCTTGGCATGTTCAAAGCATAACCATCTAGTAATTTGATTGTCATGAACCAGTAAAAAAATTTATTTCTCTCATCACTTGAAAGTGTATACCATCCAAGGGGCATATAGGATGATGACCCAATATCTTGCAAATTCAACTCCAATCTTATCCCCAACTCATTCAAATCTTTACGAGAGTTAGTTGTATATTTTGTCTTCCCTTGTATTGACATCAGGGTACTCAAAATATTCTCACATATATTTTTTTCAATGTGCATAATGTGATATCCCCATTTTACGTGTATTTTTATCGAGTGATTTTATTTAAATTATTATAATTAGTGATTTTATTATTTTAAATTAAAGGTATTTTTGCAATATTATTTTATGATTTTTAAGTGGTGAAATTCTTTTAACGTGCTTTTTTGCTATTTATTATATTATATTATAATATTTTTTTATTTAAATTAGTTTATTTTTGGGCTTTAAAATTATTGTGTTTTAGATTTTATTTTTATTTTATTAAATCACTGCATTTGAATTATTTTATTTAACTTGTTGTTTTGAAAATAGTTTTCCTTGGATCAATTTCTTAATCCAAGATGTGAGGATTGAACTTAATTTTTTTCCCATCATTTCTTTTTCTCTTTTCCTTTTTATCTTTTTCCTCTTGCCTTTTTTTTTTCTTCTTTCTTCTCTTTCTTTCCTTTTCCTCCCAGTTTCTTCTCACCCCGCACACAACATCTCTCTCTTCCCTCCCGCTCGTTTTCCTTCATCTGCCCAGACCACCGCTGCTCACTAGAGTGGCCATCACCAATCCCACCCTTCGACTCCCCTCTAGCCAATGAACACCCCTACCAAATCTCAGCCCTAACCGAGCCATCGTTAAGCCACAAGAGCTCCTCCAAGCCGCGGCGTTCAAGTGCTCCAGCACTTCTGTTGCTCTACCTTCGGCCACCATTTCTTCACCACTTCATCACCGACCCCTTGCCGACCTAACCCACCCATTTCCAACTTCGATCTGTCACTGGAGCAACCACAACGAGCTCAACTCTGTTTTGGCCATTTTTCACTTCCACTGCCATTTTCGCCACCGCTTCCACTAACTTCATAAACACCTCTAAGTCATTCCCTATCAATCTCAAGTCTTGGTTCGTCCCCATTCAAAAGTGAGTATTTTATGACCCACAACCATAGTGCATTTTGCATTGTTACGTTGCCTTTCCTCCACCTTTTGCAACTCCTTGATCATTCAAAAAATATTTTATAGTGCTGTAAGTATTTTCCAAACTTCTTTTAAGATTTAAATATATTTTTACTTCAACAATAATTTGTGATTAGTTATTTGTGCCGAACTGAGTTCGAAGAGTCGGGGGTTGGTTGGATTTGAGGATGGAGATATTTGTGTGATTGGTTGATATTGGAATTTATTGGTTCCTTTCGGTATCTTGTCGTAAGCATTGCATAGTGCATTCATGTTCGTGTTTGAAAAGGAAAACTGGGTTTTCATGTAATTGCATGCATGTACATGTGTTGAAAATTCAAAACTGTGTTTTCAAGCGAAAAATGTATTTGGGTATATTTGAATGATGGAATTGACTGGTTTTAGTCAGAGGTACTATAGGGATAGTTGTAAGTAGGGATAATGGTAGAGTCCCGCCTATGATTACCGCTTACGATGCACGCATAGAGATGGTGGTAGTGTCCTGCTTGTGATTTCTACCTTTGGGGATAATGGAGAGGAAATGCTTTAAATGAAATGTTTTGGGGCCAAAATGGGATTTTGGCGTGCAAGGAAAATGTGGATTTTTGGGACATATGCATATGGCATCATGTTCATGAATTTGGTTATTGCATGGATGTATTTTTATCTTGAGGTTTAGTTGGAATGTTACTTACCTACCGTACCGTCTTTGGTACCATAGATTTTGATGCAGATGACGAAAAGGCTTGAGCCAAAGGATGCAGCTCTGCTGGAGGAGTGATCGAGGATCACTCGTGGGTTGAGATTTATTCCTTGCTTTTGATTATTACTTTTGGTTTGTATTATATTTTTATTGGTTATATGTAATATTTTAGTGCACTTGGTTTTAAGCGAGTTTGGATTTAAATAGATTCTAGTACTTAGTCAACTGACTTTATTATTCCGCTGTGTTATTTTGATGTATATGTGGTGCATGTATACATACTTGGAACTTGGCGATGGGATGTGTGACCCGTGTTGTCATCATCTCGATGTCTCAATTTTCATGTGTTCGTACATGGGGGTTAGGGGCATCACAAGTGGTATCAGAGCAGTTCAGCCCTGGGTAAAACCATATGTTCCATAGCTGCAGTACCAGAAAGTTTTAAAGTTGTGATTTGTAATTATTTTAATTAGGTATGCTATTTAAATTGAATTATTTAATTTGACTCGATTTTATTTTATTTGAAATTATTTTATTAAATTTGAATTTATTTTACTTAATTTGATTTTAATGTATTTGCTTATTTTATTCTATGTTTATTTTGATTTATTTATTTTATTTTTCTTGTATTTTATTTTATTTTTGGTGGTTTTATTCTATTTTATTTTATGTTCTTTTGTTGTATTTTAATTTATTTCATTATATCATATTTTAAGTGTTTTGAGTTGTAAAGTGGGGTTAAGGGTTACGTTATGACAGGAAGATGATACTATCAAGAATACCATTGTTAGGTTTGAACAGTTAGTGTTGTAGGCCTGAACTCTTAGACATGTGGTTTGTTTTTATAATATCAAGACTTCAAGGGAATGGCATGATCTGGGTGATCTCTTAGGGAAATAGGATAATTGACTTATTAGGTTCCGTGGAGTTTATGAAATGGTTTATAGCGTAGTAGGTTGTAAGTTCAACAAATTTCAAGGATAGATTTTATGGAAATTTCAGCAAAGGTTTAAGATTTTGTAGACCTTAGGAAATGATTGGTTATTATTTACGGTTTTAGATTTTTGAGACTTTCAGGAGTCGATTGTTTTGTTATTGGATAAAAGTTCATTGACCTAACGGATTTTGGAAAATGAATTTTACATAATTTAAGGTTTTGGGATTGCAGATTTGAAGGACTGACTCATAATGAGATTGAAGTTTTTAGTTTTATAGGCTTGGTATACTAGTTTGAATTATTTTGGAGACTGATTAGGTGTAACCATTAAAATGAGGTTGATCAGAGTTGAGTTATCGATATGGAAATTTTTATGAGAGTATTTCTTTGAGGATTGAAGATTTTGAGCTGGTGCGTGTATTCTCTGAGGATTGAAGATTTCGAATTAGTTTGAAAAATGATTGTTTTTAGCTTGAGGTTGTAGTGGCCGGTTTTAGGATTGATCCATACCGAGTTTGAGAATAGTAGATGGTGCGGATTTAGGAGATGATTCTTGTTAATTTCAAGGATATAGATCTAGATGTTGAATATGATAGGAATGAATCACTTGTAAGTTGGAGAAGTATTGGCTTTAACTAAGGATGTGTAAAAGTTGTAAGTGCATGGATTTGGAGAGTACAAGTCCTTGTTTTATTTTGGGTTGGAAGAAGTGGTTTGGTAGGTGTTAATTTTTGAGGACATAGTCTTTTGTATTTTGGCAAGTCATCAGAGTGCGCATGAAATCATGATTTTTGGAGATAATTAGGTATTCAAATTTTGTACTGATTTTGAGGAATTAGTAGTGATTCAGAGTTTTAGTAAGAGATTAATCATTTGGTTGTGCAATTTATGCTTATTGATGGTTTACTTTGGAGTGACTATTAGGTTACCATGGTGTAGTATACGATGAAGGTATTGAGGATATAGCATAGGAGTCGATTGAGGTTATTACAATTTGTTCTAGGAAAGTAATAATTATTGGAATTTACTGGGTATTGTATTAAGGTTCCTGTGGAAGTAGAGGTTTTGGATTACATGGTCGCCCTAGGAGTACTAGACGTGATGGTCACTAGGAGACTAATGCTTTTATGGGAATAGTTAATGGTATGTTTTCTTAGGTGTTCTAAGTCGTATCTTGTGCTTGGCACAAATGTTTCATCTCACAAATTTTGAGGGCAAAATTTATTTTAAGGGGGGGAGGATGTGATATCCCTATTTTACATATATTTTTATTAAGTGATTCTATTTAAATTATTATAATTAATGATTTTCTTATTTTAAATTAAAGGTGATTTTTGCAATATTATTTTATGATTTTTAAGTGGTGAAATTATTTTAACATGCTTTCTTACTATTTATTATTATATTATATTATAATTTTTTTATTTGAATTAATTTATTTTTTGGCTTTAAAATTATTGTGTTTTAGATTTTATTATTTTATTTTATTAAATCATTGTGTTTGAATTATTTTATTTAACTTGTTGTTTTGAAAATAGTTTTCCTTGGATCAATTTCTTGACGCAAGATGTGAGGATTGGACCTCATTTCTTTTCCCCATCATTTCTTTTTCTCTTTTACTTTTTTTCTTTTTCCTCTTTCCTTTCTTTCTTTCTTCTTTCTTCTCTTTCTTTCCTTTTCCTCTCAGTTTCTTCTCTCCCCAAGTACACCCTATCTCTCTTCCCTCCTGCCTGTTTTCCTTCATCTACCCAGACCGCCGCTGCTCGCTGGCATGGCCATCACCACCCCCACCGTTCGACTCTCCTTCGGCCAGTGAACACCCCCATCAAATCTCAGCCCCAACCGAGCCACCGTTAAGACACACGAGCTCCTTCAAGCTACTGTGTTCAAGTGCTCCACGGCTGCCGTCGCTCTACCTCCAGCCACAATTTATTCACCACTTCATCACCGACCCCTTACTGACCTAACCCACCCATTTCGAGCTCCGATCCGTCGCCAGAGCAACCACCACGTGCTCAACTCCTTTTTGGCCATTTTTCACTTCCACCGCCATTTTCACCACCACCCACAGCCAATCACTACTTTCACTAGCTTCATAAACACCTCTAAGCCATTTTCTATCAATCTCAAGTCTTGGTTCGTCCCCATTCAAAAGTGGGTATTTTATGACCCACGGCCACAATGCATTTTGCACTGTTACATTGCCTTTCCACCACCTTTTGCAGCTCCTTGATCATTCAAAAAATATTTTATAGCGCTGTAAGTATTTTCCAAACTTTCTTTAAGATTTAAATATATTTTTACTTCAACAATAATTTGTGATTGATTATTTGTGCTGGACTGAGTCCGAGTCGGGGATCGGTTGAATTTGAGGATGGAGATATTTGTGTGATTGGTTGATATTGGAATTTGTTGGTTATTTTTGATATCTTGTCGTAAGCATTGCATAGTGCATGCAGGTTCATGTTTGAAAAGGAAAATTGGGTTTTCGTGTAATTGCATGCATGTACATGTGTTGAAAATTAAAAACTGGATTTTCAAGTGAGAAATATATTTGGGTATATTTGAACGATTAGATTGCTTGTTTGAGTCAGAGGTACTGTAGGGATGGCGGTAAGCAGGGATGGTGATAGAGTCTAGCCTGTGATTTTCACCTACAGACGGACTTGTAAGGATGGTGGTAAGCAGGGACGGTGGTTGAGTCCCGCCTGTGATTCCCGCCTTTGGTGCATGCGTAGGGATGATGGTAGAGTCCTACCTATGATTTTCGCTTACAGTGCTCTGATGGTTTGGTTAATAGGCCATTTTCTAGAAAAATGACGAGATTGGACTTTTGGGTCATTATATTGGATAATGGCAAGGAATGTTTTAAATGAAATGTTTTGGGGCCAAAATGGAATTTTGGCGTGCATGGAAAATGTGGATTTTCGGGACATATGCATATGGCATCATGTTCATGCATTTGGTTATTGCATGGATGTATTTTTATCTTGAGGTTTGGTTGGATTGTTACTTACTTGCGGTACCGTGTTTGGTACTGTAGATTTTGATGCAGATGACGAAGATGCTTGAGCCAGAGGATGTGGCTCCGCCAGAGGAGTGATCTGGGATCACTCATGGGTTGAGATTTATTCCCTGCTTTTGATTATTACTTTTAGTTTGTATTATATTTTTACTGGTTATATGTAATATTTTAGTACACTTTTTTTTAAGCGAGTTTGTATTTAAACAAATTCTGGTACTTAGTCGACTGACTTTATTATTATTCCGATGCTTTATTTTGATGTACACGTGTTGTATGTACACACACTTGGCACTTGGCGATGGGATGTGTGACCCGTGTTGTCGTCATCTCGATGCCTCGATTTCCACGTATCCATACGTGGGAGTTAGCGTCACACATAACGTCTAGATTGTGGCACCGTGTCAAGGTCGACTAGTATAGCAACTCAAAGAAAATACTTTTTTTTGTCCAATTCAATTCCACTGCTTGTCGTTTCCTTTTTCGACATCTTGTATCCTTTCCAAATCTGTTGTCTAGAATATCTTCCAATTGCTTAAGATTATCACCACCAGAATACTCTAGTGGGCGGTGACGACCTGTGCTCAATCCTTCCATCAAGCATTCCTTTATTTGAATGCCATCTGTGATCTTAAAGTAGATATCGACGGTGTCCCATGAAACATAATTTCTGGCCATTCATTAACCACTGAGACTGTGTATCTTTGTTACGAACAAGATAAGCCATTTTACCTTTTGTGCTCCATCCAGACAAGTTCTCGTATGCTGGAAAATTATTTATTGTCCATAATACTGCAACATGCATCTTGAATTCATGTGACAAGGCTGCATCATATATACTAACACCCTGTTCCCATAACTCTTTCAACTTTTCCATAATTGGCTGTAGATATATGTCTATTTCATTCCCAAATAACCTTGGCCCTGGGATCAGTAGAGTCATCATATAATAAGGATCCTTTATACACTTCCATTGTAATACTCAAATCGTACTACGTGGGTCTTTACGTCATTTTATTTTATTCTTTGAGTTAAATATTTTTAAGGTAAAGATTTTTTATTATTTTATTATTTTATTACAAGATGGATGTGCTTTTATTTTATGTGGGTTATTAAATTGAATTAAGTACATGATTTTTAAGGCCTCATAGTATTTTCTTTTCAAGCCCTCAAATTTTTATTATTTATGAAACAACCCAAATGACTTCCCACCATTGGATTTAGTAGTTGGAATAAATATCTCCCTAAATTTAATCCTAGCCGTCCAAAACCAAGCTTTTTTGCATAAGCTTTGACTAGTCTTAAAGTGATATCCCCTTCTGTCGGCTACTTGATAGCTTATGAGATAAGTCTAATTAAATCAAATAAGTCCTTATCTTCTCTTCAACTTGTCGGTCATAAGCTAAGAGTAGAAGAAGTAATCATTCCTTTTATCATTATCCAAGCCGTCCCTTTCTTCTAACTTCCAAAGGAAGTTTTGACTAAGTGTTAAGTCCTTAACTCCTTGGAATCTGTCGGTCACCATAAATGAAAGAAAACTTTTTCTTCTTTCCTCCTCCAAAGCTGATGCCTTCTTCTTGTTCTTCCCCTCTTCTTCTTCTTTCATCTTCCAACTCAAGGAAAATGAAAGTTTCTCTCCATTATTCAAGCCATGTGACCTCTAAGGGAAAGAAAGAAATTGTTTTTCCCTCCAGTAAACTGTGCCATACACTTCTCTTCCATACCCATTTTGTGTTTGTTCATAGCTTGGAGTTTAAAGTTTGTTTTCATCTTCCAAGGGGTGAAGAAATTAAAGGTAAGAGGTTTTTAACTTATTCCTTAGTATGGTTAATATATGGGTTTAGAATTTCATGGCCTATCTTATATATATATATTCGGTTTTTGAGATGTTGTTTAAGACCAACTGAACCATGTATAACACTTATGTTTCAGTTTCTGGTTTGCATCTCTTTATGTTGTGATTTTTATATACATATATCTACGCCCTGTTTTGAGTAACCGAATATGTATGGAGCTATGTTGATGTGGTGACTCCCATGTATATATGTTTATGGCCTATTTTGAGTAACCAAATATGTAGGGAGGCTGTGTTCGTGTTGTGCTTTTATATATTTTGAAATAAAAGAGAGTTTTTAACAAATGAGCTTGCTTAAAATCTTAAATGATTCTTGGAATAATTTTGGTATGAGCATTTGTGCAGTGAGTTTTATTTTGAAAGTGGTGTTATGTTTTCTTCCTTAGAATGCTAGAGGTCTTTAGATTTATTATGGTTATATGTAATCTTAAAAACTTGTTTTAAAAGGAGAGTCAAATGATTTAATTATAAACTTTGATGCTTAGGATTTTGAGTTACTTAATGGGCTATTCTAGCTATTTTTCTATGTTATGCTTAGCTAAATAATATGTGTTAACTAGGTTAATTATTATGCTTATGCTACTCTTGTAAGGGTTAGTCGAGAGGGTAGTTACTTGAGGTAACGCTAAGGGTAGAAAATGACGTTAGATTTATAATATTTTGGCTTCTCGTTTAAAGGGAGGCCTAAATGATGTTAGATGAGTATTAACACACTTATTATTTATTGGATTAGGACCAACTAACGCTGAAGGAACTGAAGCAGATCGAGGTAAGTAGCTATGATCATGCTTCTATGCAAAGTTCTCTTGTGAAATAATCTCTCTATCTCTTTTCAAACGTTGCTCTAAATAAAGAGTAAATGAACCTATATTATATACAAGCCTTTCTTGGTAGCTCCTGTTAAGCATCCTATCGATTATAATTCTTTGTATGTGCATAAGGTAATGCATGCATGAAGATTTTAAGTTATGAGATTTTCATACATGCTTCTTTAAATAACTAATATCCTACTTATATGTAAGCATGACATGAAATGTTATTTTTTCAAAATAAATGCATATGCATTGGACTAAGAAAAGATACTGAAAATGCTTGACTGCAAAGAAAGAAAAGAAATAAACAAAAGTTGAAGTATGAAAATAGGTAATGGCCATATGAATGGAAAGGGTACTAAAGGACTGGACAGATTGCAATGCCGAGTAAGTAGTACTGGTAGTGCACCTAGTGCTACACCCTGACGAAAATGGATTCCTAACCTTTGGCCATGGGTGGAGTCCAGGTCCAAAAGACACAGGGGTGTAATAGTGTGCCAACCAAAAGAAAGTAAAAGATAAAAGTAAAGGTTATGCATGAAAGTATGATGTATAAGTATGTTTGAAAGTATGATGTAAATGTGTGCATGAAAGTATCATTTAAACGTATGCATGCTTTAAAAAAAAAATACTAGGTTTTGCTTGGCCATTAAGACTTCTCAGATGAGAATTTTGAGTTTTAAGATTAAATATTAAAATATTATATTTTAATTATTGTTTTGGGATTTGAAAAAGTTAAGAAAAAATTGAATTGTTTATTATATTTTATATAGAGATTTGAAAAAGTTGTAATGATGAGATGAGAATTTTGTGTTTGAGATAAAATATTCCAATGGCCAAACAGTACCTAAATGCTTATGAAGTTAACAACATGCTGTACTGCTTACTGAGTATTAAGCTCATTTTGTGTTTATGTTTTAAATGTCCAAGTACAGATGAAGCGACTGAAGAGCTGGGTACTACGGAGGAGGGAGGGGAAAACGTTTTGTAGTCTGTTGGTTGTTTGGTCCTTTTGGTGATGACATATGTTTTTCATGCGTGATGCATTTGAGCTCGTCATGTATTATTTTACTTTATAAAAAAAATAGGCATATAGTAATAATAATAATAATAATAATAATAATAATAATAATACATAGTTATAATAGGAAAAGAACATGTACGGGATCATGGCCTCGTTCATGATAAGCTAGGGTTGTGACTATGATATCCCCTTTTTACGTGTATTTTCACTAAAGGAATATTTTAATTTAATTAAAATAATAGTTTTTTTATTTTAAATTATTGGATTTTAATTGGATTTTATTTGTTATTTGAGTTTAAATTGTTGTTTAATTTATTTTAGCTTGTTTTTGGATTTAAAATTAAATAGTTAGTTTTTACTAGTTATTTATTATATTTTAGTTTTACGTTATGTTTAAGATATTTTCTTGGTTTTATTGCTTTTAAAGTTTTTTTCGCTGGATCAGTTGTTGAACCCCAGAAGTGAGGATTGGACCTTATTTCCTTTCCCCATCTTTTCTTTTCTCTTTTTCCTTTCTCTTTCTTCTCTTTTTCTTTCTTTTTCTTTCTTTTTTTTCCTTCCTTCTTCCCCGTGCATCGATCCCCCCCGTGCGATCTCTCTCTCTCTCTCTCTCTCTCTCTCTCTCTCTCTCCTTCACGCCGAAGCACCTAGCCGCCCAGTACCGCCGCTCGCCGGCGACGTACCCACGCCACCACCACCGTTTTCTTCCCCTCCCTCCGGTGAACCACTCCATCAAGTTTTATCTCCAACCATGCCGCCGTTTAGCCGGAAAACCATCTTCAAGCCTAGCGGCTTTTCCTTCGATTTGCCGCCGTCGCTCCACCTCTGGCCACCACCTCCTCACCACTTCATCACCGACTCCTTGCCGTCCTAAACCACCCATTTCTGGCCTTAATCCGTCGATGGAACAGTCTGATTTGGGTATTTTGGCCTCCTATCGCCGTTTTCGCCGCCACCCACAGCCGACTCTCACTTCCGCTAGCTTCATAAACACCTCTAAGTCATTCCCTATCAATCCCGAGCCTTGGTTTGTCCCCGTTCAAAAGTGGGTATTTTACAACCCACGACCACAGTGTTTTTACATTGTTACGTTGCTTTCTCCTCGTCGATCCTTTGAAAATTATCTTATAGCGCTGTAAGTATTTTCCAAACTCTACTCTTAGATTTAAATGTATTATGCTCTTACAATATTTATTTATCTGTTGGTTGGTTGATTCCGGACTTAGTCCGAAGAGTTCGGGGGTCGGATGGATTGAGGACGGAGTGCTTGGTTTTGGTTGTTTGTGATTGCTTGGTTATTTGTGCCATGAGGCATGCGTTACATATTGCATACATGTGTATTTTATTTTAAGTGAGAAAAATCATGTTTTGTTGGCGTAAATGGATTTCGGGTGCGTGTATCTCACGAGCCCAAGCCGGGATGGGTTATTATCTCGGTGGAGCTCCTCTGGTCACTCGAGAGTGGATAATACTGAGTGACAACCCCTGAGTTGTCGCAGGACGATGACCGGATCGCACGATACGGTAACGCTGTCGTGTCGACTCCGTGGCCCTAGAGTGGCGGGGACTAGAGGATGGCCTGGCCAGGTACGCCCTGGGTGCGAGTTTGGGCATCTCTTGTTTAGGTGTCACACGCGTAGTCGTTACCTACGGTGTGGCATAGAGCTAGGATGTGCGGATGATCCGTAGAGGAGATCATGGTGCATGCATAATTGGATCGTTTTTATGGTTTTCAGATGTGGGCCATTTTCTGGGGAAATGGCGAGGTTTGGCTTTGAGGCTTTGATCCATTTTCTGGAAAAATTGTGGTTTGGGCCATTATCTGGGATAATGGCGAGGCTTAGTTTTAAGCGATATGTTTTTGGGCCAAATGGGTTTTTGGCGTGCGTGGAAAAATATGGTTTTACGGGACATGTGCATTGGCTTGTCTTTCATGCATGTTGTTTGAGTTTTAAATGTTTTTATCTAGTGGTGTTTGGATTTTACGTACCTGCGGCACCATTTTTGATACCGTAGATTTTGGTGCAGAGTTCGAGGAGGAGGAGGAGGCTGAGCTCGAGGATGCGGCTCCACCAGAGTTCTGAGTTGGGTTATGCTTTGTATTTGGCTTTGAAATAATATTTGTGTTTTGTAATATATTAATATGTAGGTTTTGAACAGGTTTGTATTAAACAAGAAAAATTCTGGTACTTAGTTTATGACTTTGCTTTTCGCTGCATGTTTCTCGTGCACATTTGTTGCTTTTGCACACACTTGGCACTTGTCGATAGGGTGGTGACCCGTGTTGTCATCATCCAAACGTCTTGATTTTTCCGTGTCCGTGTGTCGGGATTTGGGGGCGTCACAAGTGGTATCAGAGCGGTTTGGCTCTGGGTAAAACCACATGTCCCGTAGGGAGTACCAGAATGTTTTTAAAGTTGTGTTTTAAAAATTTATTTTAAGTAAAGTTGCTATTTGACATGTTTTATTTGTTTGAACTTGTTTGCTTGTTTTTATTTATTTAGTTATGTTATTGCATGCTGGTTTCTTTTGTTTCTTGTTATGTGGTGTTGGTTTTGTTTTTTTTAGGCTTTATGTTGTTGGTTTTTATTTTTTTTCTTAAAGGGGGGTCAAAGGTTGTGTTGTGGCAGGAAAATGGTGAGATCAAAGAAATCTACTCAGGAGCCACGGGACGATACATCGAGAGATGACTCCATAGCCCAAGCAATACGGCAGATGACAGAGTTCATGCAACAGAATTTTAGGCCATAGCAGGTAGGGCCTTGGCCACAACAAGGAGGACCTTGGCCACAACAAGGGGGTCCTTGGCCACAACAGGAAGGGTCTTGGCCGCAACAAGGAGGACCTTGGCCACAGCAAGGGGTCCTTGGCCACAACAAGAAGGGTCTTGGCCTCAACAAGGAGGGCTATGGCCACAACAAGGAGGTCCTTGGCCACCTCAGGGAGGGCCTTGGCTATACCCAGGAGGGCCTAGTAGCATGGTGCAAGCCGAATGCATCTATGAGCGCTTTCTAGCGCATAGAAATCCACACTTCATTGGAGAAGAGGATCCACTTCAAGCTAGAAAGTGGGTTAGAGACTTGGAAAGAACTTTTGAGGTGTGTGGTTACACTGAGGTGCAACAAGTGCTCTATGCCAGCTATCTGTTGCAAGGCACTGCTTCTGATTGGTGGGATACTAAGAGAGTAATGTTGGAATCAGAATTGGGATCTTTTGCCACTGTGACCTGGCAGCGCTTCAAGAAAGAGTTTAATGATCGCTTTTTTCCCGCTTCTGTAAGGCGGCAAAAGGCAAGAGAATTCTCAAGCTTGGTTCAAGAGAGCATGACCGTGGAACAGTACGCCCGGAGATTTATAGAACTTGGGCGATTTGCTCCCCACCTCATCGCCACAGAGGAAATGCGAGCTGAGCATTTCCAGGAGGGACTACGTCCTGATATATGTCGTATGGTGGTTAGCTACCGGATATCCACTTTTGAGGATTTAGTGGATGTGGCCACTCTTCTGGTGGGGCTCGATGCTATAATTGTGGCCATCAGGGTCACTTTGCTCGTGAGTGTCCGATGCCAGTTCAAGGAAGCCGTGGAGGTAGACGCGATGGAAGAACAAATCCAAGACAAGCAGTGCAAGCCCAGGTTTATGCTGTCACACCCAGAGTTGTGGATGATGAGGCACTAGCGACCCATGATGCTGGAGTAATTACAGGTATGGATCTAATTTAATTTTACGTTGGATTTGATTTTGGTGTGCTTTGATTTCTTTGTGTATTTGGATTTCATGGGTTTATGTGTTTGGTTCAGGGAGAGTCCATTTATATGAGTTTTATGCTTGCACTTTGTTTAATTCGGGTGCTTCACAGTCATTTGTATCTTCCACTTTTGCTCGGATGTGTAATTTGATTACGGAACCCTTGCCGAAGTCATTGATAGTAGCTCTACCCAATGGTGAAATGGTGTGGTGTTTCAAGGTTGCTTTGGGTTGCCCATTAAATTTTGATGGAAGGTTCTTGGATGCTGGTTTGGTGGTGTTTAAGCTGTTGGGTTTTGATATCATTCTCGGGATGGATTGGCTATACCGATATTCTGCGAGTATTAATTGCAGAAGTCGGGTAATTAGCTTTCAGCTTCCAGATGGTGATTTTATGAATTTGCGGGAAGTAAGCTAAAAGAAAAGCCGGTAATTATATCGGCAATTCAAGCAAAAAGAGAGATTGCATGGGAAGCGGAAGCCTTCTTAGTTCAGATGGTGTCTACGCCGTCTGAGAAGAAGTCTTTGGTAGACATCCCCATTGTGGAAGAATTTCTGGACGTGTTTGTGGATGACTTGCCTGGGCTACCCCTTGTGAAATGGAGTTTGTTATAGACTTGGAACCTAGAGCGGCTCCTGTACATAAAGCTCCTTATCGCATGGCACCGGCTGAATTAAAAGAGTTGAAGACTCAGTTGCAAGAGCTGGTAGATAAGGGGTTCATTCAGCCTAGTACTTCACCGTGGGGTGCGCCAGTGCTGTTCGTTAAAAGAAAGATGGAACCCTTCGTATGTGCATTGATTATCAGGAATTAAATAAGGTGACCATCAAGAATAAATATCCTCTCCCGCGGATAGATGATTTATTTGATCAGCTTCAAGGATCAGTTGTGTTCTCGAAGATTGATTTGAGGTCAGGATACTACCAATTGAGGATCAGAGACAAGGATGTGCCCAAAATTGCTTTCAGGTCGAGATATGGGCATTATGAATTTAAGGTGATGCCGTTTGGGATAGTCAATGCCCCTGCTGCTTTCATGGATTTAATGAATCGGGTATTTCTACCTTATTTGGATTCCTTTGTGGTAGTATTCATTGATGATATTCTAATTTATTCCCGAGATGTTGAGGAGCATGTGTATCATCTTCGTCTAGTTCTTGGAAAATTAAGATAACACCAGTTGTATGCCAAACTCAGCAAGTATGAATTCTGGTTGGAGGAAGTCAGATTTCTTGGGCATGTGATTTCCCGAGACGGAATGGCTGTTGATCCTAGTAAAGTGGAAGCCATTTTGTCATGGCAGCGTCCGACTACCATGCGCGAGATCTGGACTTTCTTGGGACTTGTCGGATATTACAGAAGATTTGTGGAGGGATTTGTTCACCTATTCGGACCTCTCACAGCTTTGACTTGGAAGAATGCAGAATTTTTTTGGTCAAAGAAGTGTGAGAGAAGCTTCCAAGAATTGAAGAATAGGTTGACGATTGCACCAGTGTTAGCACTTCCAGAACCGCACAAGCCATTTGTAGTCTTCAGCGATGCGTCTAAATTCGGATTGGGTTGTGTCCTTATGTAGGAAGGACGGGTTGTTACTTATGCATCTCATCAGCTAAAGGACCATGAGAAGAATTATCCGACGCACGATTTGGAATTGGCTGCGATTGTTTTTACTCTCAAGATCTAGCGACACTTTTTGTATGAGAAAGCTTGTGAGGTATACACCGATCACAAGATCTTGAAGCACTTGTTTTCCCAGAAGAATCTGAACATGAGGCAGAGGCGATGGCTAGAGTTAATCATTGACTACCAGTGCGAGATCAAGTATCATCCGGGGAAGGCAAATATAGTTGCTGATGCTTTGAGCCGAAAATCGCACTTGGAAGATGAAGTCGAGCCGTCAGAATTGGATTCTTTGCTTTGTGGGATGAGAAGGCTCCTTATTGAGAGTTCACAGCAAGAAGAGATTTTATCTTCAGTTCTTGATATTCAGGTAACTGATTTTGAGGAATTGAAGACTCTTCAGAGGAAGGATCCGAAGCTGGTGGATATCAGAAAAAGAGTCAGAAAATCTCAAGGGCCGTTGCACTATAGTATGGATGAAGATGGAATTCTTTGATTCCGAGATCGTAGGGTGGTCCCCAAAGATTCAGAATTCAACGAGCGGATCATGGCAGAAGCTCATGCGACCCCTTATTCAATTCATCCCGGCAGTACGAAAATGTACCGGGATTTGAAGAAAAATTACTGGTGGGATGGAATGAAGAGAGATATAGCCTTGTATGTTGAGAAATGCCACACATGTCGTCAAGTCAAGGCCGAGCATCAAAGACCTGTTGGTATACTCCAACCCCTCCCTATTCCTGAGTGGAAGTGGGATGACATCACGATGGACTTTGTAGTGGGCTTACCGAGGACGCCTAGTGGAAAAAATTCTATTTGGGTGATTGTTGACCGGTTAACGAAGAGTGCTCATTTCTTACTTGTTAATAATACCGATTCCTTGGGTAAGTTGACTCGCTTGTACGTCAAGGAGATAGTACAGTTGCACGGCATACCGAAGAGTATAGTGTTGGATCGAGACCCAAGGTTCACATCTCAGTTCTGGAAGAGTTTGTAGGCAGTATTGGGTACTAAGTTGAAGTTCAGTACTGCATATCACCCGCAGACAGACGGCCAATTAGAGTGCACCATTCAGACCCTTGAAGATATGTTGCGGGCATGTGTCATGGAATTTCAAGGGAGTTTGGAAAATCACTTGCCGCTCATAGAGTTTGCGTATAATAATAGTTTCCATGCGACCATTCAGATGGATCCCTATGAAGCTCTTTATGAGAGGAAGTGCAGATCGCCTTTATGTTGGGATGAAGTCGGGGAGAGTAAGATAATTGGACCCGAAATAATTCAAGAGATGCAAAGCCAAGTTCGGATCATCAGGGATAAAATGGCGGCAGCTCAAAGTCGTCAGAAAAGCTACGCTGATACCAGGAGGAGAGAGTTATCTTTAGAAGAAGGTGATTGGGTTTATCTCAAAGTCTCTCCCATGAAAGGAGTTAAGCGTTGTGGTAAGAAGAGGAAGCTGGATCCGAGGTATGTCGGCCCTTTTCAGATTTTGGAGAAGGTAGGGTCCGTCGCTTATAGAGTTGCTTTGCCAGAATATTTTGGGGATATTCATGATGTCTTCCACGTATCATCCTTGAAGAAGAATTTTGGACAACAAGAGCCGTGCTTTGTCGACCCAGAAAGTATTCAGTTGTAACCGGACATTACTTATGAGGTTGTTCCGTCGCAGATCATGGATTGGAAAGAGCAACAGTTGAGGTCCAAGACGATACCTTTGGTTAAGGTGGTATGGGGAGATCTGTTAGCTCAAGACTTCTCTTGGGAGAGAGTAGCTGACATGAGGGAGCAGTACCCCTACTTGTTTGAGTAAAAGACGGCACGTCTCTTAATCTTGGTCACAGGTGGTTTTATGTGGAATTATGTGGCTTGTTTTAAGTTGGTGTTTGATCTTGCAAATTTCGAGGACGAAATTTATTTTAAGGGGGGAGGATGTGATACCCCATTTTTACGTGTATTTTCACTGAACGGATATTTTAATTTAATTAAAATAATAGTTCTTTTATTTTAAATTATCTGATTTTAATTGGATTTTATTTGTTATTTGACTTTAAATTGTTGTTTAATTTATTTTAGCTTATTTTTGGATTTAAAATTAAATAGTTAGTTTTTACTAGTTATTTATTATATTTTAGCTTTACATTATGTTTAAGATATTTTCTTGGTTTTATTTCTTTTAAAGTTTTTTTTCGTTGGATCAGTTGTTGAACCCCAGAAGTGAGGATTGAACCTCATTTCTTTTCCCCATCTTTTCTTTTCTCTTTTTCCTCTCTCTTTCTTCTCTTTTTCTTTCTTTTTCTTTCTTTTTTCTTTTACTTCCTTCTTTCCCGTGTGTCGACCCCCCCGTGCGATTTCTCTCTCTCTCTCTCTCTCTCTCTCTCTCTCTCTCTCTCTCTCTCTCTCTCTCTCTCTCTCTCTCTCTCTCTCTCTCTCTCTCCTCTCCTTCACGTCGAAGCACCCAGCCGCCCAATACTGTCGCTCGCCGGCGACGTGCCCCACACCACCACCACCGTTTTCTTCCCCTCCCTCCGGTGAACCACCCCACCAAGTTTTATCTCCAACTGTGCCGCTGTTTAGCCGGAAAACCATCTTCAAGCCGAGCGGCTTTTCCTCTGATTTGCCGCCGTCACTCCACCTCCGGCCACCACCTCCTTGCCACTTCATCACCGACTCCTTGCCGTCCTAAACCACCAATTTTTGGCCTCAATCCATCGCCGGAACAGTCCCCACGAGCAAACTCTCCGATTTGGGTATTTTGGCCTCCTACCGTCGTTTTCGCCGCCACCCACAGCCAACCCTCACTTCCGCTAGCTTCATAAACACCTCTAAGCCATTCCCTATCAATCCCGAGCCTTGGTTTGTCCCCGTTCAAAAGTGGGTATTTTACAACCCACGGCCACAGTGTTTTTATATTGTTACGTTGCTTTCTCTTCGCCGTTTGCTGCTCGCCGATCCTTCAAAAATTATCTTATAGCGCTGTAAGTATTTTCCAAACTCTACTTTTAGATTTAAATGTATTATGCTCTTACAATATTTATTTATCTGTTGGTTGGTTGATTCCGGACTGAGTCCAAGGAGTTCAGGGGTTGGATGGATTGAGGACGGAGCGCTTGGTTTTGGTTGTTTGTGATTGCTTGGTTATTTGTGCCATGAGGCGTGCATTACATATTGCATACATGTGTATTTTATTTTACGTGAGAAAAATAATGTTTTGTTGGCATAAATAGATTTCGGGTGCGTGTATCTCATGAGCCCAAGCCGGGATGGGTTATTATCTCGGTGGAGCTCCTCTGGTCACTCGAGAGTGGATAATACTGAGTGACATCCCCTGGGTTGTCGTAGGGTGATGACTGGATCGCACGATACAGTAACGCTGTCGTCTCGACTCCGTGGTCCCTAGAGTGGCGGGGACTAGAGGATGGCCTGGCCAGGTACGCGCTGGGCGCGAGTCTGGGCATCTCTCATTTAAGTGTCACACGCGTAGTTGTTACCTACAGTGTGGCACAGAGCCAGGGTGTGTGGATGATCCCTAGGGGAGATCATAGTGCATGCATAATTGGATCGTTTTTATGGTTTTCAGATGCGGGCCATTTTTTGGAAAAATGGCAAGGTTTGACTTTGAGGCTTTGATCCATTTTCTGGGAAAATGGTGGTTTGGGCCATTATCTGGCATAATGGCGAGGCTTGGTTTTAAGCGATATGTTTTTGGGCCAAATGGGCTTTTGGTGTGCGTGGAAAAATATGATTTTACGGGACATGTGCATTGGCTTGTCTTTCATGCATATTTTTTGAGTTTTATATGTTTTTATCTAATGGTGTTTAGATTTTACTTACCTGTGGCACCATTTTTGGTATCGTAGATTTTGGTGCAGAGTTCGAGGAGGAGGAGGAGGCTGAGCCCGAGGATGCGGCTCCGCCGGAGTTTTGAGTTGGGTTATGCTTTGTATTTGGCTTTCAAATAATATTTGTATTTTGTAATATATTAATATGTAGGTTTTGAACAACTTTGTATTAAACAAGAAAAATTCTGGTACTTAGTTTATGACTTTGCTTTTCGCTACGTGTTTCTCGTGCACATTTGATGCTTTTACACACACTTGGCACTCGTCGATAGGGTGGTGACCCGTGTTGTCATCATCAGGACGTCTCGATTTCCCTGTGTCCCTGCGTGGGGATTTGGGGGCGTCACAGTGACGTCCATGGTGGCGAATTATAGGGCATTAAAATGATAGTCCAGGTGCTATGAAAAGTGCTCATGTTACAAATGGATTAAAGTCATCAATTGTTAAACCAAGACGTATATTGCGAGGTTTTCCAAAAAACCATGGTTACTCATCTTCAAATTTCTTTCATTGTAAGGAGTCTGTAGGATGCGAGAGGAATTGATAATTTTGGACTCTTTCTGTGTGATGCTAAGTCATATCTGTCGTAGTCATTTGGGAAGTAAACAATCTCTTAAGTCGAGTAATCAACGGAAAATGTCTTAGCACTTTATGAGGTACATTACACTTATCAAATGTCCATCTTGACTCATGACACACTGGACATGAATCAAATTCTGCATATTGCATCCAAAAGAGAACACAATTATTCTTACATATATGGATGATATTATAATGAAATCCTAACCCTCGCTTCAATTTCTTTGATTCATAAAAATTACGAGGTTCTATATTATCCTATGGGAGAGTCTCTTTAAATAATTTTAGCAATATATCAAAGGTCTTTGCAGAAATACAACAAATAAACTTAATATAGAACAGCCTGACAGTGAATGACAACTTGCTATGATGGGTGCACCCTTCGTACAGTTCTCGTTGTGCATCCTCCCATAGTCTTCCAAAGTTTTCATTTCTGTCAAATGATTGTGTAGATGTTCATTCTCCATCCATGACACCAAATACGCATGCGCCAAGATCCCCTAACATCTCTGTCATATCCCCTCCATTATCATAACTATCATCAGAAACATCAACATTTATGCTGTCCATGTTGATCTCGTTATATTCCTCCATCTGATTAAACTGACTGCCAAATCTAACTGCTTTAGAAAGCGGTTCACCATGTAAGACCCAATGTGAGTATTTAGGGTCAATTCCTTTTATGAATAAAAGATCCTCCACTACGATCATATTATATGAACTAAAGTTTTTGCACTTTTTGTACAGGCATGTTATAAATCATCGATTGTCAACACCCCTGCAAGCAAATTCTAAGAAAGACTTTACCCATTGTGCATACTCTTTATAGTTTCGACCAAATCTATCTTCCAATAACATCCAACTCTTATCCATCTATAAAAAACCCAATTCATGGGATCAACACTATCAAGAAACTATTACAATATATGTGCTTAATTACCATATATTTTTAAGATCCCATTCGAGAGACTATCATCTATATTGCATATATACTCATTCCAAAACTCGTATGTTAGTTAAAATTTCGACAGCATTTCCCTACAATTCTCCAAGTATGCTAGCCACAATAAGTCGTCGACTCTATTCATGGGCCAAGAAACTTACGAACCACATACCTGAAGAATGTAAGAAAATGCTAAACCAAAATTTTAATTGACTAACACAAGAGTTTGAACTGAATATATATGCCATATAGATGATAGAATCCCAAACTGTCCACTTTGGACAATTAAAGAGTTGTACTCAAACATTCTTTAAGAGAATATTTAGCCACAACTCTCGAACAGGTCTAAGGTTTTACTGCATGTAAAAATAACTCTAAAATCCAATAGCTCAGTAGTAAACATAACAATTGTTATAATCACATTTTAAATCACAAATACTTTGCAAACTTATATTACAAATCACTTATAAGATTATTATTTTATATAAGTATATTTTAAGTTTTAATAATTTTAATTAGAGCGCATAAAGAGTTTTAATTATATATTATAGTTTTTTAATAAAATATATTTTATAAGTATATTTTAAGTATTAATGATTGTTATGTTTATTATTATTTAAGTATTAATAATTTTAATTAGAGTGCACAAAGAGTTTTAATTATACATTACAATTTTTTAATTAAATAATTTATACGTATATTTTAAGTATTAATGATTGTTATGTTTATTATTATTTAAGTATTAATAATTTTAACTAGAGTGCACAAAAAGTTTTAATTATACATTATAGTTTTTTAATTAAATATTTTTTAGTATATTTTAAGTATTAATAATTGGTATGTTTATTATTATTTAAGTATTAATAACTTGAACTAGAGTGCACAAAGAGATTTAATTATACATTATAGTTTTTCAATTAAATATTTTATAAGTATATTTTAAGTATTAATAATTTTAATTAGAGTGCATAAAGATTTTTAATTATACATTATAGTTTTTTAATTAAATATTTTATAAGTATATTTTAAGCAATAATAATTGTTATGTTTATTATTATTTAAGTACTAATAATTTTAGTTAGAGTGTACAAAGGGTTTGATCCGGTACGAAAAATTAGCCAATTGTTCAAATAGAATTCTGTTTGAGTAAGAATTTTGTTCGAACTGGTTGGTTCCATTTGAACTAAATTCATAGTGTTCGAACAGGACCAACCTAGAAATCATTAATGAAATAGAGCAAAACATTGAACCACAAAATCCAATTTTCACTTATATAATGGCAACCAACTGCATATGAGATTACATAAACACACTTATATCTAAATAAGATTCTTAAATAAAACTTAGAAAGCTATAATACTTAGAAAACTTACCTCAAATTTTTACAATCCAATAAAAATTTGAATCCACAATACCTATATATGCATAAAACACATTAAACCTCTCTTATCTCTCAAGAATAAATGCAATAAACATCAGTAAATGTCTACTTGAAAATTGGAATGAAAAATAACAAATCAAAATACATTACCTCTTGGTGCACCTTTCTTCTCTCTCAAGAATCTCCTCTCTCACTATCAATGTTGCTCTCTCTCTCTCTCTCTCTCTCTCTCTCTCTCTCTCTCTCTCCACAACACTCTCTCAAAGTTGTCTAGATCATTCTCTCTCTCTCTCTCAAATTTAAATTCGAGTGAAAATAAAATGAAGGGATCGACTTAATAATCTGTGAAGTTATGTTTGAACGAATATTTTAGCTGTACAAACGCGAAAATAACAAACTACAAAATTTTCCCACAAAATATTTTCTATTCGAATAGGCGTTATTTTGCATTCGAACAGAAAAATTGGAATATTCCCCAGCATATTCTGATTATTTGGAGCGAAGTTTCCCTACAAACAAAAAAATCAGTTTGAACAAACTTTGTCTCTGTTTGAATGGAATTGAAGTTAGTTCGAACAGAGAAATCAAAGTATTATACAAGTGTATATAATACACTATATATATTTTTATTAGTATATATTAAAACTATATACACTATATAATACCAAGTGTCACTACTAGTATAATACTAAGTTACTTATAAATTTATAATACTAAGTATCACTAATATTATAATACTAAGTATCATAATAGTACAAATAGCATAAGTATATGATAACTAATAGTACTATAATACTTAATATATTCTAAGTACTTAGTATATTACTAATATACAATATAAGTATATTAAATATATACTAGTTAAGTATATTTTACTATATAATATATACTATATATAGTAATTATCTAATATATATTATATATGCTATATTATAAATACTATATTACAACATATCTTTTTACCTTTTGTACTTATATATATATATTAGTATTATTATATATTTAGTTCGAAGGAATACCCTGTCTGTTCAAACTAATACCCTTTAAGTTAAAACGAATACCGTTTACGTTCGAACGAGTAAACATTATTTATGTTGCGATACAGTTTTCTTCTCCGAAATTCATGAACCATTTCATTTGAACCAATCGCATCTCCTCCACCGTTTGTAGCCATCAACGCCGCCACCAACTCCGCCATACGTCCTCAACCATCTTACTACAAGAGGTATGGGTCCTCATAACTTCATTAAATTAGTTTTGTTTTTGGAAACAAAGTTAGGTCTTGGAAGGGATTAGATTTTGAATCAATCAGAACCCATTTTGTTGTTTTGGGGCTAAATCACCAGAAAATAATCAGCAGAAATGATGGGGCTTCACTCCTATCATTTCTACCGATTAAAACCAAGGTTTATCAAGAATCCTTGATTTTTAAATTTGGGACTAAGTCGACTTAGCCAAAGATATTTGTCTCAGTTTCCGCTCGAACGGATCAGTATCCATTCAAATGGATTTGAAGGTTATTCGAACGACAAATGCGGTCTGCCAGCACTTATTCAAACGGATTGGAATCCATTTGAATAAGTAGTTGTCAAACAACATTATTTTTGTTCGAACATAATATATTTCATTCGAATAAGTCTTTGAATGTGGCTGTTGTCTGTTTGAATGAACAGGATAACTAGTTCGAATAGAATATGTTCTGTTCAAATGAGTTATTTCAATTCATTTCAATATTTCAAACTTCTTCAATAATATAATTACATAATTATTTTGTGGATCAACAGTATACTAATGGCAAGCAGTAGTGGAAGAAAACGTTCCCGACCCCAGACAGGCCAAAGTAGCAGAGCAGCTTCTACTCAGCAGGCTGTGAGGCCTATACTAGTTGAGCAGGAGATCATTCTAGATTACTTCTATGATCTTACTTGGGAGGGACGGAGCATACATGACATCATCACTGATCATGGATGGACACCGATCTATCGGTAGAAAACATCTAGTTTTCATTTAATTATGACAGAGATTGGATACAAAAGGGAATAGCATCAATAGAAGTAATGCTATTACAGATGCTTACTGCATCTTGACATAAGGCATGAGCTATGAAATTACATGCTCTCTTAATATGTCTAACTGTCCATACAGTGAAGGAGTCTAAAGTTGCTTTTGTAGCTTTGATCAATACACCTGCATAAGAATATGTATCAGTTACAGACTTTAAGCAATTGACTACTTGTAAGGAATCACCCTCCATGATCACATCCTGCCATGCTAGTGATTTAAGGAACAAAGAAGCTTGAAAAGCGGCATAAGCTTCAGCTAGGAGGGGGTCAGGGAAGAGAGAATGGTTCATTCTCAAGATGGCTAGTACCTTCCCTTCCCAGTCATGTACCACAACCCCAACTCCAACCTTGCAGTTAGTTTTATCCAAGCACCACCATTATGATGCAAGAGTTCATTGAACCTATCATGGAGAACCTTAAGGACATGAATGGACGCTTTTATACCTTACAGGAGGATTTTGACTTACTTAACAAATAGATACTGTTAGTTAATATTTTACTTTTTTATATAGTATAGAACTAACTTCTTTTGGGATGTAATTAATGTATAGTTTTTACTTTTAGTGTTTGTTAGCATTTTTATTGTTAATTATGTTTTCTTTTCATTATACTTGACATTCACGATAATAGAAAAAATGACACTATCTTTAAAGTATAACTAAAATATTTTTAAATTAATTACTTAAAATTAATTTTTGAATTCATAAATATTTTAATTCATTGTAAATCATAATATATAATATATACACATTTTTATTTATTTTGAAAATGATAACAAATTAATAGAAACAATATGTATTACTTTAATATTTTGGATCGAACCTCTTTAACAATATGTTATTACAATTAAATAATCTCGTTCGAATAAGGTAAACACCATTTGAACATTTATGTTTTGTCTGAACATATTATATTGCATTCGAACAGGCTTAATGATATGTTCGAATAAAATTTGATCAGTTCGAATGGTTTAGATTTTTCGATACAATTTAATTCATTCCAGAATATCCGGTTCAAATGAATATATATCCGTTCGAACGGAATTATAAAGTTTCCTATGTTTTGAGATGAAATTTCGTCTCCAAAAAGTACTTTTTGGGAGGAAGTAAATTTCGTCCCTAAAAGTAAAATTTGTTGTAGCATGGCTATCTTCTTAGGGTGTGTCAACACCCAAACCCCACCTTAGTGTAATATACCCAGGGTTTCCATATTTTTTGTTTATAAAATCAATACTTGTTTTTAATGATGTGACGGTTGATTTTTTTTTTTTTTGTTTTATTTGTTTTCCTAATCCCAGGGCCATTCAAAGGGATCTATAACAAAGCTTTGATGCACACAATAGCCCATCAATTAGTTGATCTACTCTGGGGAAACATTTGACAATTGCCAGAGAAAGACTTCTCAGACATAGTTCAAAACCATTCCTCTTTCCTTTTTGATGTTGCAATATCAGGGAACGTTGAGTTTCTAATTATACTTATACGATCATATCCTCATCTCATATGGAGTTTAGACAAGAAAAAAAGAAGTATATTTCACTTTGCTATTATATATCGGCAAAAGAGTGTATTCAGTCTAATATTAGCTAGGTGCCATCAAGGGTATCATCGCACTCTATACTGACAGACGCCATAACAATATGCTGCACTTAGCTGCATAAATAGCTCCTCCAGACTGACTAAATATCATATCAGGGGCAACACTTAAATTGCAACGAGAGCTATTGTGGTTTAAGGTTCTGATCTATTTGATTTAATTATTCTATTTATTCTGGCTATGTATTTTAGTTTAATTTACTTGTCAACTACTTAAGACTTGAATTAATATTACAGGAGATAGAAAGGATTGTTCAGCCTTCATACAGAAAGAAGAAGAATATAGATGAAAACAACAAAACTTTAGATACACCATGGGAATTATTGTGACGCCCCCAAATCCCCATGCACGGACACGGGAAAATCGAGACGTCCGGATGATGACATCACGGGTCATCATCCTATCGACGAGTGTCAAGTGTGTGTAAAAGCAACAAATGTGCAAAAAGAAATACGTAGTGGATAACGAAAGTCATGACTATGTACCAGAATTTTTTCTTATTTAAAACAAAGCTGTTCAAAACATACATAAAAATAAATATTACAAAACACAACATAATTTTAAACCAAATACAAAGCATAAACTTCAGCACCACGGCGGAGCCGCATCCTCGGGCTCAGCCTCCTCCTCCTCATCCTCGATCTCTGCACCAAAATCTACGGTACCAAAAATGGTGCCGCAGGTAAGTAAAACCCAAATACCACCAGATAAAAACATATAGAACACAAACAATATGCATGAAGTGATGCCAATGCACAAAACCCATAAAATCGTATTTTTCCACACACGCCAAAAATCCCATTTAGCCCAAAAACATAACCTTTCCAAATATCACGCCAAAAGTCACATTTGGCCCATATCAAACTCAAACCGTTTACCAATTAAACCGTATGCACCATGACCTCCCCTAGGGGTCATCCGCACACCCTGGCTCCAATACCACACCGCAGGTAACGACCACGCATGTGACACCTAAACGAGCGATGCCCAGTTCTGCGGCCCGCGCGTTCGTAGCCAAGCATCCTCTAGCCCTCTCCAGTGAAGGGCCACGGAGTCGGTGCGTAGAGCGATGCCCGGTTCTGCGCCCGGCGCGTTCGTAGCCAAGCATCCTCTAGCCCCCGCTCCCGTCGTCGCCCAGAGACAACTCAGGGGACGTCACTCAGTTTATTACACTCCCGAGTGACCAGAGGAGCTCCATCGGGATAATACCCCATCCCAGCTTTGGGTCGTGATACACGCGCACCCGAAAATCCACTTACGCCAATAAAATAGGATTTTCTCAAATTAAAATAAAACGCACGCGCATGCACCATGTAAATGCGATATCAATGCACAAAAAGATCAACCAACCATAAATCAATAAAACAAGCAACTCTGTCCTCCATCCATCTGACCCCCGAACTCCTCGGACTTAGTCCGGAATCAGCCAACCAACAACAAATAATTATTGAATGAGAAAAAATATATTTAAATCTAAAAGTAGGGTTTGAAAAATACTTACAGCGCTATATGGTATTTTTAGAAAGCTTGCAGCGTTGCAAATGGTGGAAGGAAAGCAACGTAACAGTGAAATTTCACTGTGGCCGTGGGTTGTAAAATATCCACTTTTGAACGGGGATAAACCAAGGCTCGAGATTGATAGGGAAGGGTCTAAGGATGCTTATGAAGCTAGTGGAAGTGGAGTTTGGCCGTGGGTGGCGGCGAAAACGGCGGAGGAAGGGCCGAAATGCCCAAAACGGAAACTAGCTCGTAGGAGCTGTTCCGGTGACTGTTAGAGGCCGGAAATGGGTGGGTTAGGACGGCAAGGAGTCGGTGATGAAATGGTGAAGAGGTGGTGGCCGGAGGTGGAGCGACGGCGGCAGATCGGAGCAAAAACCGTGTAGCTTGATGGGCTTTTTCTGGCTAAACGGCGGCTCCGTTGGTGGTGAAATTTTGTGGGGTGGTTCACCAGAGGGAGGGGAAGATTTTGGTGGGGGTGGTGTGCCGCACAGTGGCCGGTGGCGGTGGGTCTGGGCAGAAGAAGCTTTCGGCATGGGAGAGGAGAGAGAGAGAGAGACGAACGGGGGGGTATCGCACGGGAAGGGGAGGTGAAAAAGGAAGATAAAAAGAAAAAGAAAAAAGAAACACGCACATTCATTTATATTCACAGCATGCATGTTCCTATCCCCACGACTTTCACGGCAACAACTCGCAAAGAGATATATTTCACGTTATGCAGTTTTTCACCCTCTCTTCTTTTCCTTTAGTTTTTTATTTTAATCACCCATAAATATTCATACTTTCCTCTCTTACATTTTAGAAACAACCCACTGCCACCAGCCCCTGCAAAAATCCTTCCACGCTGCCCCTTCACAAGCTGTTACCTCCACACCTTGGTATGTAATCCCACCCAGCTTCCATCACGCAACACACCTTAAACCTCCCCCCAGACCATCCAACGCTGTCGTGTCCTTCCACCGCATGAAGCCCACTAACTAGCTCCACGCACGGCAACCTCCTGCAGGTAGGAACAAACATTTACACCTCTGTTTTTGCTGCCAAAAACAGAGCAGTTTTTCCTCCTCCATACGCAGTCCAGCTTGTTACCGCCATGCACACTAGGCAAGACGTGAGACACTGCCCAGATCCTCCTGAGTGCTCCGTTGCAAGTTTTCCTCTTTGTCTCTCGGTGAGTTCTCCCTCTCTTCCTTGACGCCACTCTCTCTCTCTCTCTCTCTCTCTCTCTCTCTCTCTCTCTCTCTCTCTCTCTCTCTCTCTCTCTCTCTCTCTCTCTCTCTCTCTCTCTCTCTCTCTCGCGTTCAATATTCTCTCCCATCAGTTTCTCTCTTTGTATCTCTTGTGATACCTTTTTTACGTGATTTTTTATTGAATGATTATTTTAATTTAATTAAAATATTAGTTCTTTTATTTTAAATTTATCGAATTTTAATTAGATTTATTTAGTTGTGAAATTTAATTTTAGGTTTTTTCTTAATATTAATTATTGTTTGTGTTTAGATTATTTTATTCAATATATTGCTTTTAAAATAGTTTTCATTGCATCAGTTTCTTGACCCAAGATGTGAGGATTGTACCTCATTTCTTTTCCCCAGCTTTTCTTTTTCTTTTTTTTCTTTTTCTTCTTCCTTATTCTTTTTTTCGCCTTTTCTTTTCTTTCTTCCCATTTTCTCACCCAGTCTCTCTCTCCCCATGCGACACTCTCTCTCTCTTCCCTCCTGTTCTTTTTTTCATTTAGCCACTGCACCGCCGCATTATTGCCGTGATGTGCACCGACCCCACCATCCTCTTCCCCACCTGCCGGTGCACCTCCCCACCAAATCTCAGCCCCAACCGAGCTGCCATTAAGCTGCACGTGCCCTACCCATTTCCAACTCTGATCCATCACTGGAGCAACCACCACAAGCTCAACTCCATTTTGGCCATTTTTGGCCTTCCACCACCATTTTTGCCTCCAGCCACAGCCAACCACCACTTCCATTAGCCCCACCAACATCTCTAAACCCTTTTCTAACAATTCTAAGTCTTAGTTTGGTCTCATTCAAAAGTGGGTATTTTGTGACCCACAGCCACAGTCCATTTTGCACTATTACATTGCTTTTTCGCCACCTTTTGCAGCTCCTTGATCCTCCAAAAATTATTTTATAGCACTGTAAGTATTTTCTATTCCTTTAAGATTTAAATTTATTTTTGTTTTATCAATAATTTGTGATTGGTTATTTATGCCGAACTGAGTCCGAGGAGACGAGGGTCAGTTGGATTGGAGGAAGCAGTTGTGTATATAATTGTTTGATATTGATAGATGTTGGAAATTGTTGCTGTTGGTTAGTTTTGGTATCTTGTTGTAAGCATTGCATAGTGCATGCATGTTCATGTTTTAAAAGGAAAAAATGGATTTTTATGTAATTGCATGCATTTACATGTGTTGGGTATTTAAAACTAGGTTTTCAAGCAAGAAATGATTTTGGGTATATTTGAATGACTGAATTGACTAGTCTAAGTCAAAGGTACTATAGGATAATGGTACAGTCTTGCCTGTGATTCTTGCCTACGGTACACGGATAGGGATGGTAATAGAGTCCCGCCTGCGATTCCCACATATAAACAGACTTGTACGGATAGTGGTCAGCAGGCACGGTAGTAGAGTCCGCCTGTGATTCCCGCCTTCAGTGCTCTAATGGTTTGGTTAATGGGCTATTTTCTAGAAAAATGGTGAGATTGAATTTTTGGGCCATTATCTGGGATAATGCCAGGGAAATGTTTTGAAGGAAATGTTTTGGGCTCAAATGAGATTTCTACATGCGTGGAAAAAATGTGAATTTTTGGGACGTATGCATATGGCATCATGTTCATGTATTTGGTTATTGCATGAATGTATTTTTATCTTGAGGTTTGTTTGGATTGTTACTTACCTGCAGTACCATCTTTGGTACCGTAGATTTGGATGTTGATGATGAGGAGGGTGAGCCTGAGGAGGCAGCTCCACAGTTGGATTAATTTGGTGCTTTTGGTTATTTATTGGAAAATTATTTCTCTATCTTTAAATTATGTATTTTGGTTTGATGATGATATTGGAACTTGTAATATTTTTAGTACGCTTATTTTTAAGCGAGCTTGTATTTAAACAAAATCTGGTACTTAGTCAACTGATTTTAGTTATCTGCTGTGTTATTTTTGTTTTACACATATTGCTTATCCACACACTTAACACTTAGCGATGGGATGCGTGACCCGTGTTGTCATCATCCTGATGCCTCGATTTCCACATGGGTGTTGGGGATGTCACAGGTGGTATCAGAGCAATTCGGCTCTGGGTAAAACCATATCTCCAGTAAGTGCAGTACCAGAAAGTTTTAAAGTCGTGATTTGAGATTATTTTGTTTTAAGTATGTTATTTAAATTGTTTTTATTTAATTTGACCCGATTTTATTTTATTTGAAATTATTTTATTAAATTTGAATTTATTTTACTTAATTTGATTTTAATTTATTTGTTTATTTTAGTTTATTTGTTTTATTGTTCTTGTATGTTATTTTATTTTTGGTGGTTTTATTCTATCTTATTTTGTTCTATTTTAATTTATTTCATTACATCATATTTTAACTGTCTTGAGTTGTAAACTGGAGTTAAGGGTTATGCTATGGCAGAAAGATGATACTATCAAGAATACCATTGTTAGGCTTGAACAGTTAGTGTTGTAGGCCTGAATTCTTAGCCATGTGGTTTGTTTTTATGATATCGAGGCTTGAAGGGAATGGCATGATCTGGGTGATCTCTGAGGGAAGTAGGATAATTGAGTTCTTAGGTTCCGTGGAGTTTATAAAATGGTCTATAGCTTATTAGGTTGTAAGTTCAATGAATTTCAGGGATAGATTTTATGGAAATTTCAGCAAAGTTTTAAGGTTTTGTAGATTTTAGGAAATGATTGGTTATTATTTAAGGTTTTAGATTTTGAAAGTTTTGGGAGTTGATTATTTTGTAATTGGATATAAGTTCATCGACCTAACGGATTTTGGAAAATGAATATTGCATAATTTAAGGTTTTGGGATTGCAGATTTGAAGGACTAATTTATAATGGGATTGGAGTTTTTAGTTTTGCAGGCTTGTTGTACTAGTTTGAATTATTTTGGAGACTGATTAGGCTGTAACCATTAAAATGGGGTTGATCATAGTTGAATGATGGATATAGAAAATTTTCAAGGAGAATATTTCTTTGAGGATTAAAGGTAATCTAGTTTGTGTATTTTTTACGATTGAAGATGTTGATCTAGTTTGTGTGTTTTTCTGAGGATTGAGAATATTGATCTACTTTCAAAAATAATTGTTATAGCTTGAGATTATAGTGGCAAGTTTTAGGATTAATCCATACCGAGTTTGAAAATAATTGATGGTGCGAATTTAGGAGATGATTCTTGTTAATTTCGAGGATATAGATCTAGATGATGAATCTGATAGGAATGAATCACTTGTAAGTTGGAGCTGTATTGGCTTTGACTAAGGACGCGTAATAGTTGTGAGTGCATGGATTTGTAGAGTACAAGTCCTTGTTTTATTTTGGCTTGGAAGAAGTGGTTTGGTAGGTGTTAATTTATGGGGACATAGTCTTTTTGCATTTTGGAGAGTCATCAAAGTGCGCGTGAAAGCGTGATTTTTAGAAATAATTAGGTATTCAAATTTTGTGCTGATTTTGAGGAATTAGTAGTGATTTGGAGTTTTAGTGGAAAATTAATCATTTGGTTGTGCAATTTATCCTTATTGATGGTTTACTTTGGAGTGACTATTAGGTTACCATGGTGTAGTATATGATAAAGGTTTTGAGGATATAACATAGTAGTCGATTGAGGTTAAAACAATTTATTCTAAGAAAGTAATAATTATTGGAATTTACTGGGTGTTGTATTAAGGTTCATGTGGAAGTAGAGGTTTTGGATTATATGGTCACCCTAAGAGTACTAGACGTGATGGTCACTGGGAGACTAATGCAAGTATAATGGAATCGCCTATGGGAGTAAATTTGGGAGGACAATACTCATGCTTGTATGAGAATAGTTGATAGTATGTTTTCTCAAGTGTTCTGAATTGTATCTTGTATACTGTTTGGCACTGATGTTTGATCTCACAAACATGATACCCTGTTTTTACGCGTATTTTTATTGAAATGATATTTTAATTTAATTAAAATATTGGTTCTTTTGTTTTAAATTTATCGAATTTTAATTGGATTTATTTAGTTGTGAAATTTATTTTTAGGTGTTTTCTTAATATTAATTATTGTTTGTGTTTGGATTATTTTATTCAATCTATTGCTTATAAAATTATTTTCGTTGGATCAATTTCTTGACCCAAGATGTGAGGATTGGACCTCAATTCTTCTCCCCATCTTTTCTTTTTCTCTTTTTTCTTTTTCTTCTTCCTCTTTCTTTTTTTTTCCCCTTTTCTTTTCTTTCTTCCCATTTTCTCTCCTGGTCTCTCTCTCCCTGCGCGACACTCACTCTCTCTTCCATCCCGTTCATTTTTTTTCATTCAGCCATTACACCGCCGCCATGTCGCAGTGACATGCACTGCCCCCACCATCCTCTTCCCCACCTACCGGCACACCTCCCCACCAAATCTCAACCTCAACCGAGCTGCCGTTAAGCCGCATGCGCCCTACTAAGCCGCAACCCAAAATCCTCCCCGCGCCGACATTGATCCACCTCTGGCCACCACTTCATCACCAACCCCTTTTCGACCTAACCCACCCATTTCCAGCTCAAATCCATTTCTGGAGCAACCACCATGAGCTCAACTCTGTTTTGGCCATTTTTGGGCTTCCACATCCATTTTCGCCGCTAGCCACGGCCAACCACCACTTCCATTAGCTTCACCAAAATCTCTAAACCCTTCCCTAACAATTTCAAGTCTTAGTTTGCTCCCATTCAAAAGTGGGTATTTTGTAACTCACAGCCACAATGCATTTTGCATTGTTGCATTTCTCTTTTGTCACATTTTCCAGCTCCTTGATCCTTCAAAAATTATTTTATAGCGCTGTAAGTATTTTCCAAACTTCATTTTAGATTTAAATATATTTTTGCTTTATCAATAATTTGTGATTGGTTGCTTATGCTAGACTGAGTTCGATGAGACGTGGGTCAGTTGGATTGGAGGACAGAGTTGTGCATATAATTGTCTGATATTGATTGATGTTGGAAATTGTTGTTGTTTGTTATTTTTGGTATCTTGTCATAAGCATTGCATAGTGCATGCATGTTCATGTTTGAAAAAGAAAAATTGGATTTTCGTGTAATTGCATGCATGTACATGTGCTGGGTATTGAAAACTGGGTTTTCAAGTGAGAAATGATTGTGGGTATATTTGAACGACTGGATTGACTAGTTTGAGTCAAAGGTACTGTAGGGATGGTGGTGAGCAACAATGGTGGTAGAGTCCAACCTGTGATTCCCGCCTACAGACAGACTGGTAGCGATGGTGGTAAGTAGGGACTACGGTAGAGTCCCACCTGTGATTCTCACATATGGTGCATGAATGGGGATGGTGGTAGAGTCCTACCTATGATTCCCCTTACGGTGCATGGGTAGGGATGGTGGTAAGCAGGGATGATGGTAGAGTCCCGCCTACGATTCCCACCTATAAACATACTTGTAGGGATGGTGGTAAGCATGGACGGTGGTAGAGTATCAACTGTCATTCCCACCTACGGTGCACGCATAAGGATGGTGGTAGAGTTACGCCTGTGATTTCCACCTATAGTGTTATGATGGTTTGGTTAATGGACCATTTTCTGGAAAAATGGAGAGATTGGATTTTTAGGCCATTATTTGGGATAATGCCAAGGAATTGTTTTAAAGGAAATGTTTTGGGCCCAAATGAGATTTTGGCATGCGTGGAAAAAATGTGAATTTTTGGGACATATGCATATGGCATCATGTTCATGCATTTGGTTATTGCATGAATGTATTTTTATCTTGAAGTTTGTTTGGATTGTTACTTACCTGCAGTACCATCTTTGGTACCGTAGATTTGGATGTAGATGATGAGGAGGCTGATTGAGCTAAAATATTGCATGTTTTAGCTATTTAAAACCAATGTATTTTAAATTCTTCATGATACTATTATTGGTTTTAAATGAAAAAAATAGTTAATAAGCATAAATACGAGTTGCAATTTTTAATTGATTGATATCATATTTATGCTTAATTTTATAACTATGATTTAATGGGACAATATTTTCTCACATATATAGTTTATTTGTGATAATCTATTTTTCTTTTAATTTATTTTTGAGTGTTATTTTTATTTTCAGTTCAAATAAAATTCACATGATCCAATTGGAACTGTTGACCATGAAGAGAAGGAAATAAGAGATGTACTTGGGCAGCTAAAAATAAAGACAGTGACTTTCTATAGATGCATGAAGATTGCGGTGGAAAAATACATACAATGTAAAGTCAAGAACAAGTTTGACAAAAGAAGAAGTAAAGGAAATGGAGCTGGACGTATACGGAAAGAAAAAGTATTCACATCTGGCGTCTACTTGAGGCGGCAACTTGTTATCTAGCTTTACGTTGATAACAACATTACAGTGCAGTTAAAGTGGACGTATGGGGAAAAGGGAAAAGGGAAGTGCCGTGTTTAATTTTTCAGGGAGACGTGTAGGAGTGTTGAGAGAATTGGAGGGAGAGTGAGACGTGAAAGTCTATAGTGAGTGTCGGCTGGGATTAATTTTCCAAACCAAATCAATAGGTGAGAGACGTGGATGTGGTGTGCAGAAAATTAGCAAGGAGTCATTGCTTTTGCATACCACACGGACACCATGCATGGGACCAACTTACACATGCAGCTCATATTATTTATTTTTATTGTTTCATTAAACTTTCATTTTAATAGTGATTACAATTGTTATCGTTTAATTTGAGAATTTGTGATTTGGATACAATGATAAACCCTAGCATATTGGTTTTATGCATTTTCAATTTTCAATATATGTTTTGTCAATTATTTTCTAATCTAGTTTAGTTCTTAATTTAGTTTTATTAATCTCTGAATTTAATCTGTTAGTCATTTACATTCCAATCCGACAATCAAACATCTAAAAATATGAATCTAGTCCATGACTAGTAACCTCTTCCATCCATTGTACATATCATCCTCTTATTTTCTCTTTGTGAAGTTTTTCACATTTTTCAACAAGTTTAATTTTAAGTAACTTTCCCTGAGGAGACGATCTAGGAATTTATTCCTAATTATTACACGACATCCTCCTGCACTTGGGATAACATTAGTGCTACTCATTTTTGAGTGAGTCAGAGGCTGAGCTTGAGGAGGCAGCTTCGCCGTTGGATTGATTTGGTGCTTTTGGTTATTTATTGGAAAACTATTTCTCTATCTTTAAATTATGTATTTTGGTTTTATGATGATAGTAGAACTTGTAATATTTTTAGTACGCTTATTTTTAAGTGAGCTTGTATTTAAACAAAATTTGGTACTTAGTCAACTGATTTTATTTATCCACTGCATTATTTTTGTTGTACACGTGTTGCTTGTCCACACACGTGGCACTTGGCGATGGGATGCATGACCCGTGTTGTCATCATCCCGATGCCTTCATTATCACGTGTCCGTACGTGGGAGTTAAGGGCGTCACATTTCAGCCGCACCCGACTCTGGCCATAATTTGGTAGCTCGACTTTGTTGCACCTCAATCTCACTGTTGCTGTTCTAGCCTTTGTCTTTGGGTAAGTTTGCCGCCACCCTCTAGTTGTAGAATAATTTTGGCTGCTTTGAGTATGATTTCAGGTTTTACATGTAAATGGTAGTAAATTACGAGCATGCCCTTATGCAACTCATGGAAAATCTGATGTTTGGGATGGGCCTAGGTTTTTATGATGGTTTTGATCTTATATTGAGCTTGAGGTAAGTTGGACTTGTTTTTGAGTTGGGTTTGCTTTGTGGGAAATTTTGATGATACAAATTTTTATGAGGAACTTGATTTCTTAGGTGGGTTTGGGTTTAACTAATTCTTGAAATTAGTATATTATTTTGTTTGGAGAATTTTTTTGTAAAGCAAAGTATTTGGGAAATAATGATATTTTAGGGTTAAGTGAATTTTTAGGTTTTCGAGGTATTAGATGAGCGATTTAAGTATGTCAGGTGTAAATATGAGATAAGTGTTCAATTGGAGATTTATTCAAACTACATGATTTTCTATAGGTGACGATTGATTTACTTTTCATTCAGAACTCTTGTGGAGAAATTTTGAAAAGCTAAGAAGTTCAGGTAGACGGAGATCCTATGCTAGACTTGCATAAAAGAAATGAGGTTGATTTTGAAATATACATGTTTTTTTTGTAAAGAAATCTGAAAACAACCTCAATTATATGTTCTGCATATGCATAAAATTTGTATAAGAGAAAGAATTTTTTTTGTTATGACGGGTGTAGAGATGAACTAATTTTGTGCATTCTATTTTTTGAACTATGCAAATAAAGCAAATATGAAATTTATGAAAATTTGAACATGTGACGCAAAGATGTTCTGAATCTATTTTTCAATAGGTGAAATGATCTGAATTTATTTCAGTACTCTATTTTGATGTGATGTGGTATCTTAAAAACCTTTGGCATGACTTTCTGATTCTGTTCTGACTCTAAATTCTGGTTCTGATATGGTGACTTTGATTCTATTTTGCTCTGATATATGGCCATGTCACAAGACATAATAGCAACTTCTGGCCCTATCACGAGATATAAATAATGATCTTTGGTCCAGTCATGGGATATAATAGTGACCTCTGGCCCTGTTACGGGAAATAATAGTGACCTCTAGCCCTGTCATGGGATATAATAGTGACCTCTAGCCCTATCACAGGATATAATAATGGTCTCTACTCTAAGTGCAATCGCTTTGGTAACATGGTGATTTATGTTCTGTTTGGCTTTCCGCAGAATGCACAACCCTACCACGGGGGTTAAACATGGTCTTTGTTCTGGTATGATGCTCTGATATAATATGATAAGATGAAAATGTTTAGTCATGTTGTGCCAAATGAGTCTTTGCATATGAAAAGTTTGTTTTTGAATATGAATAATTTGAAGTGTCGCTCTAATTTTCTGATAATAAGTATTTTTTTGTGTTTTGCATATTAAATCTAAAATGTTTTGGTTTTTCATTTTGAATTTTGTGAAAATGCTCATGTTTACATACTAATATATGTTCTTTACTCACTGAGTTTTTGATAATTCCCTCCTTATCTTTATACATTTTTTAGATAATCTTGATGGTTCTATTGAGAGCAAGAGTAGGCAGTGTTAAAGAGGCTTGATGTTCGTAGAGGAATAAGTGTGTAAGGATACAAGTACTTATTTGAGAGTTAAAGTTAGTAAAATGATTATTATTATTATTATTTTGGTTATTTAGATATGACGAGTTAATGATATTTTCAAGTCTTTGGGGAGTTTCTAATTTATTTTCTTGAGAAATTCTTTGTTTCCCCTATGAAGAAACATGGATATTTGGGGTGAGCAAATGGATTAATATTTTATGAAGCCTTTTGGATTTTATAGTTATGATATTTGAGTTGATATTGAGTAATAAGAGCTAACTCTCCGAACCTCTGGGACTGGGGCGTTACAGAAAGGGATTTCCTTCACTCACTATCTACAAGGTTGTTGCTAGACTCACAACACTTTCATCTATATAGCAAGCAAGGTTGTAGCTTTTAGCGCTACCTGCTTTGTCATATACGACAGTGAAATCACAAGTGTTTCAATTATTATAACAAGTTTGGCTGCCATTCTAGTTACATTGATTTTGACTTTACATTATAGACTTTGGGTGGATATATTCAGCTCAACATATGTTTCTAGGTTTCTTTTTCGACCACATGAATGTAGAGTTTTCTAGGAAAAAATCAACTAGGCAATTGACTGGTAGAAAAACCAAACTGCTAGACAAAAGAAAAGGAAGGGGAATTGTCAAAGCCAATCAAGTGATTTTGAACTAGCTAGATGTATTACTATCCTTTTTGTTACATTGATTATAAACTGTACTTTGCATTCCCAAATCCACGGTTTTATGGTAGTGAAGCTGCTGTTTAGTAAGAACTTCCATTTGACAAACTGTAATGTGCCCCTCCTCTGTATGCCTCCTTTTGTTAATCCATTACTTTGCAAGCACATGATCGACTTTTTTGTTTTTAAAAAAGAGCCGGTAGCCACCCACATAGCAGCCCCATCCCAAGTTTATTCATAGCCCTCACTTGTGGTGGAGGAAAACCGTGGTTACAAAAAGGACACCTGAGGGATACAGAATAAAATAAGAAGACCAAACCTAGGCATCAAAAACTAACTAAACAAAAACAAACTACAAACACCAAACCAAATACAAAGAGCCCCACAAAACATAAATAACCCAGCTCTAAAACAGGATCCCACCAGAAACCAAAAAAACCTGCAAAACAAAGAAAGCCAAAAAAACCAAGACAAATACGCATCAAAACAAGAAAACAAGACAAGACAAACCTGGGACATCTTAGGAGATACGCAGGTAAGGAAAACCAAGTCTGTCCATACGAAGAAGACCTCGTAAATGACTAGGCAAGTCACGGTCAACAGGCCAATCCTTATTGAGGCCCCTGGCACCCTGCTTAGCAAGAAAATTAGCCACACAATTTCCTTCACGATAAATATGACTCACACGATAATCCATGCAGGTAAGATAGCTACTTAATTCGTCCCAATAATCTTCCAGATACCAAATATTACATTCACTTTTAATAATCCAATTGACCAAAATATGAGAGTCTGATTCTATATCCACCTCATAAAAACCCATCTGATGACACCTGCGGACCCCCTCCAAAAGACTCCTCATCTTAGCAAAATTATTGGATCCTATGCCTAAATGAACAGAATAAGCCATGCAGAGTCTACCACAATTATCACGAATGACACCCCCAGCACTAGCCTACCCAAGATTGCCCAAACTACTACCATCTGAGTTAAGCTTCACCCAATCCTGCCTAGGTTTCACCATCTTACCACTTGAACCTTCTTAGGCCTGGGCAATAAGATTGGAATATCCAATCTATTTAAAAGGGCCACATCATGATTCAAAATATGAGTAACTTTCATAATCAAATGCATAATACGACGGATCCAAAATTTAATAACTTGCCACACCGACTCCACTGTGTCAATCTTATTTTCATACCGAGCTTTACAGCGCCAATCCCAAAGCTTCCAAGACACAATAGAGGGAAGAAGACCAAAAATAAGGCGAATCTGAGAAGACTTACCCGCACGACGAAACCAAAAATTAATTTGATCATTCCAAGTAAGAAAAACTCCCATATGCATGCCTAAATTGACTGCAACCAAGTGCCAAATTTTTCGAGCAATATCCCCATTTCAAAGCACGTGATTCAGATCTTCAGAATGACCCATGAGGCAACAATTGCATTTAGAGACTATTGGGATACCAGTATTTCTAATCTTTTCATCAACACTCAAACAATTATGAATAGCCTTCCACATCATAATAGAGATTTTCTTAGGGAGGTTGTTGTGCCAAATCCACTGAGCCCAAGGTAAAGGAGAAGCCCTCACCCGAATGCAGTCCCAGGCACTTTTGGTAGAAAAATTTCCGTTATTATCTTTCAACCAAATAACAACATCATTCCCCTCTTTACTCCGAGCCAATAACTGCCACAAATGAGAAGCTTGCTGATAACCCACTAGCCTCTCCAGCAAGGAGAAATCCCAACCATTATCAAGACGACACTCTTTAATCTTCAACAACGGATGCCCAATCACAGGATGTATAGCACACAGAGGATCCCTATCATCCCAGTTATCGTACCAGAAAGAAAGATTACCTTCTCTAACAATCCACTTTGAATTAGACAGAACATCTGGAATACACCTAACAATAGATTTCCAAAACCTAGTACCCTTCGTAGGCTCCAAAAGAGATAAGTGATTGCCTCGAACATACTTACCTGTAAAGAAATCAGCCCAAAGAGACTTGCCCTGAATAAGACGCCAAGCAAGTTTGCAGTGTAAGGCCTTTTGAATATCATCAAAATCCGGAATACCCAAACCACCTTCCTCAATAGGCCTACAAATATTTTTCCAAGCGACCCATTTTCGTTTTCCTCTCCCGTCAACGTTGCCCCAAAAGAAAGAACTTAAAATTATGTTCAAAGCCAAAATCACAGTATGAGGAACCTGTAAAACAGGCAGAAGGTGGGTAGCCATACTTGATAGCACATGTCGAAGGAGGATTGTCCGGCCACTAGCAGAGAGCATCTTCATTTTCCAACCCGCAATCTTCTTGTTAATTTTACCAACCAATTCACCACAGTCATTAGTTCTGAGCCTCCCATCCACTATTGGAACACCCAAGTACTTAAAAGGAAAAGTCCCTTCAACAAAACCAGTAGTGCGAAGTAAGGAAGCCTTCCTATAAAGAAGAATCTTACGAGAGAAATAAATAGCACTCTTTTCTTTACTAAGGAATTGACCCGACCAAGATTTTTACAATTTAAGAACCTGCATCAATTTCCTTATAGACTTTTGAGCACCATTAGCAAAAACAACAATATCATCCGCATACATAAGATGAGATATAAGCGGGGTGCCTCGAGCTTGGGAGAACTGACCAATTGATCCATTATCAAAAGAAGCCTTAATAAGGCATGAGAGCACCTCTTGCATGATTATGAATAAGGAGAGAGCGGGTCACCCTGCCTCAGACCGCATTTCCCTTTGAAAAAACCCAAGGTACCATTCATCATAATTGAATACCAAGGCGTAGAGATGCACATATCAATAAGGTTGCACACCCTAGGAGAAAACCCGAAAGCTGCCAAAACATGTAATAAAAATTTCCAGTCAACTCTATCATAGGCCTTAGACATGTCAAGCTTGATAACCACATTGCCCCCATTGGATTTTTTATGAATCGAATGAACCATCTCTTGGGTAAGACTAATATTTTCAAAAATATTTCGGCCAGGAATGAAAGCTCCTTGTTCCTGTGAAATCATCTTAACAAGCAAAATTAGTCATAAGATTCACAATAATTTTAGCACAAATCTTGTAAGTCACAGAACAAAGGTTGATAGGTCTGAATTTATCAAAACCCGTAGGATTTTCCATTTTGGGAATCAAAACTATAAAAGAGGCAGTGTAAAACCTGGGAAGAGAAGAATTAATAAAAAAATCATTAATGGCTTCCAAAAGCTCATCTTTTACAATATTCCAACAAAATCTGAAAAAACTAGAACCAAAGCCATCCGGTCCTGGACTACTTTCAATGGGGATACTAAAAAGAGCATCCTTCATTTCCTCAAGAGTAGGTGCTTTACAAATGTCCAAATTTTCATCTGGAGTGATGACAGGAGAAATCAGATCACTTAATGTGGGCAAAAGACTATTTCTCTCAGCTCCTAAGAATCGAGTAAAATAGTCCATAGCTGCCTGATGAATATTAGAAGGGGACTCTAACACCGTTCCATCAGATAAACACATAGTTTTGACCCTTTTATGATTTTTAGCATTCAAATAAGCTTGGTAAAACTTCAAATTCTGATCCCTATCTTTTAACCAACTTTTTTTAGCCATATGGGAAATACGGGTGTCCTCTCTGCCCATCCAAGTGAAAAGCTCGAACTTGGAGGCCATGAGATCATTTTCATATTCAATATTATAATTATCTTGAAGACTAATCTCCAGGTTCTCAATGTGGTTCTCTAGATCATTAATAGTGGTATTAGTCCTACCAAACACTTGTTTACTCCAATCCCTTAAAACCATTTTGAGCCTTTTTAATTTCCAAGATAATTTAAACATACCAGAACTAGTGACCTCCTCTTTCCAAACCCCCTCAACCATGCGAAGGAAGTCCGCATGATCAGTCCACATATACTGAAAATGAAAAGGGCAAGGTCCATACCTGAAAGGGTCAATACCCATTTGAATTACCAGTGGCGAATGATCAGAAGTCGTTCGAGCTAAAACCTGGTAAGACAGATTAGGGAATTGATTAAGAAAATTAGAATCAAGGAGACAACGGTCTAACCTGGCCCAAATCCAAGCTAGCCCACCTTGACCATTACACCAAGTCATTCTCGAGCCTTGATGAGACATATCTAGCAAACCACAGTTTCGAATGAACGTGTTAAAATCCTCCATCGTAGCAAAAGGTTGGGGAAGACCACCTCGTCGTTCTGTATCAACTTTTATTATGTTAAAGTCACCACAAACCACCCAAGGAAAATTCCCATGACCATTTGCTTCTAGATCTTCCCAAAGAGTCTTTCTCTCAAACTGATTACACTTAGCGTACACAATGGTAAGCACATAAACAGTTCCATTGTCCTCAACTTTCACAGAGATAAATTGATTGGTTCCAGCTAGCCAATGAACAGAAACATTAGAATTCCACATCAACCAGATTTTACCACCATGAGCTTCATTAGTTAAAAAAGATTCACAACTGAACCTTCTCAGGAATGAAAGAATTTTATCTTCTAACAAAAAAGGCTCTGCCAAAGCTATAATATTAGGACAGAACTGTTGAATAAGTTTCCTCAAGCGCACTTGAGAAGTGCGAACTCCCCGAATATTCCAAAACATAAAAGGACTAATCATAAGTTAAGTTTAGATGGGTGTGTAGTCGCCCTTGTAGAATACCTTTTATTAAAATTTCCAATAGATTTTTGAAGGCCTTCAGACTCAAAGCAGTAGTCTTTTCCCATGTCCTCTTTAAGATGATCTCTATCTGAGTCTTGGTCCAAATGTACTTCATATCTGGCATCCAATTCAATAAACGGTGCAGCATGATCATGCAATTCTTTATTAATAATCACGGACTGAGACTCAGTCAAAATAGAAACCCCATTCGGCCCCTTGGAATGGAAAGACTCATCATAAGGCCCATCCTCTCCAAAGCCCACGGATGCAGGCATAGTTTCTTTCTCATTATATTCATTGTCAACTCTCTGTTCTGCAATACCCATAGTACCAGTTTTGAATATTTTACCTGTAGGTTGTCCCTCACTAACAAAGTCCAAAGAAGCTACAGGTTTGCCAATTGCCACCTAATTTTCCTTTTGCCCCGACTCAAAAACTGGTTCCATTGGCTGTATAAACTACATGCCCTCCATATCCAGAGTTTCACCGATATCATCATTTATACGTTCTTTGTCAGTAATTCCCACTCCCAACCCATCAAAACCATGATCTTCTTTCGTTCCACGGGTGGCCTCCGATTCATGTATTTGCACAATAGCCAATGAGTCCGTAACTATTTTCAGATTAGACGAAATCTCCCGATTGCTAGGTTCCCCAAGTTCTTCAACCACCACTCCCTCAAACTGCACCAAAGGCTTCTCATATTTCTGTAAATTAGTATCCTCGTGGTCTTTCTCTCCCTTAGCTCTTCTGGATTTTTGCACCCATATCTTCCCGACCTTAGCCTTATATTTTTGTTCCCGTCCACTACATTTTTGTATACTGTGACCTTGACATCTACAAGAAGGACAGTAAGCCGGCAGAGTTTCATAGATGATCTCTTGCCTTCTACTTCGTTGCATGCCCAGCATACCAGTCCAAAAATGAGTGATTGGCTTCTTAGAAGCGTTGATTTCTAAACACACCCGTGCCCCATCTGTGCTAGTTGCACAAGTTGTCGGATTGTCCCTACATATGAATTTTCCCAATGGTGCGGTAAACATTTTCAGAACAGAGGAGTGGTAACAGTTTGGCGGAAGACCCAGTAGAAAAACCCAAACCGGAACCGTTGGTGGTTTGAAATCCTCATCAAACTCCGGTGTCCATGCAAATTGTCTGTAATGAACCCCCTCCATGTCATACGATTCCCTCAAAAGGGCTTTAAGAAAATCCGCTTCATTAGACATGCGGATAAATATATTCCTGGGATGCTTCATTGCAGAGACTACCGGTACACTAGACAAGCTCCAGCGATTTCGGATAAACGCACGGATGGAATCAAGGGACGGCCTTTGTCGAAGAAACTTTATCACCATCAAATATCTGAATGGTTCTGCAATTTTTGCAATCTCATCCGATGAAAACATGAAAAAGAGTTCACCATCAGCAAGTTTGGGCTGCCGGAACGGAACCATTGTCTCAGGCAATGGTTAGGGCATTGCCGAAACCAGATCAGCATGCTATTCTAATATAATAAGGTTTTTATACTAGGGTATGGGTGTCACATTTGAGTAGTATCTGAGTGATCTTGGGAGTTCCGCTCTGAAGTTTTTCCACCACACGATTGGTGTAAACTATGCTCTATGTATATACCCTCTCTTTTTATATATTGAGTCTTTATTTTATCAATTGTAACAAATGTATTGAACTAAGCTCTATAAATACAAACGGAAGTCCACCTATTCAACATAGGCCTTTAGACAAATATTTGACTTTCATTCATTCTCTTGAAGAATTAGAGCAGAAATCCTAAATTCAAATTTTGACTCTACACCTCAATTCATTTAATTAATGGGTAATAGTAATAGATACAATACTAGAGTAAGCACGATCTGCATATTTTATTTGAAAAAACATCGAGTTCACTATTAAAAAAATGTTGTTTTCATGTGGACCCTAGATTTACACACTTTGTTCAAAGTGAGTTTGTGGAGCATGCACATTCTAGAGCTATAAATATCATTTTTCTAATTAAATATTTTATAGGTAATTAGGTCTACTTATTAAAGAATATTTTAACTTAAATGTGAAGAGAAGTGTTAAGATATCATTTAAATTAATTAAGTTTACCCTAATTTAATATCTTGATCACTGGCTCCTCTTTGCCTCCCATGGAGTCCATCGTCACCAATCTACAATCTAACTTGGTCATCAAAGACCTCAAGGAGATGCAATATTTCTTGGGTATTAAAGTGTTCACCATCCCAGTCCCAGCCTAAGCCCTCAGGAAAAACCAGCCAACCCATTGACAAAACGACACCTTTCATACCCAACATAAACCCTAAATTATCTTTCCTTTTTTTTCCTTCCCCCATTCTCTCTCTCCCCTTCCTATCATCTTCCTCTTTCCTCTCCCATGTCCAACATCTCACTCTCTTTCTCTTATCTCCCCTCCTTATGTTTTTAGTTCGTTACGATCTCCATCTATCGTCCTCAAGTTTTCCAACCAAGTCCACCGGTAATCTTCTTTGATCTCCCCCATTTCTCGGTCCCAAAGCTCAAACCTTTATGGGGTTCGAGATCTCCAACCTCAATTGTGCTCAATTTCCCTCCAGTCATCCTTTTCGATGCCTCGCTGTGCCAACCATACGTAAACAATGATGAGCTCCTTCTCTATGTCTCTTTATCTATCTCACTCTTTCAACTTCGGAGCCAAACACATTTTAGGGTCAAAAGATCCCAAACTGTGCCTTGTGATACCCCATATTTTCTTGTATTTTAATTAAATAATTATTTTATTTATTATTATTATGGGTTTTCTTGTTTCAAATTTAAGATGATTTTTGTGGTATTATTTTATAATTTCTAAGTATGAAATTTATTTCAATGTGTTTTCCTATTATTAATTATTGTTTACTATTTAAATTTCTATTTATTTTATTGTTTGATTTTACTATTTATTTTACTTAGTTACTGTGTTTTTTTTTAATTTAAATTATTGTTCTAAATCATTTTCATTGGATCAGTTTTAAGATCCCAAGATGTACAGACTGGATCTAATTTCTTTCACTTTTTCCTTTTCCTCTTTTTCTTTTTCCTTTTCCCTTTTTCTCCATAGCCCGCACGACCACTCCTTCTTCCTCTCTAACCATGCATCTCTCTCACCTCCAGCGTGCTGCCTTATGCCACCACTAGCTGTCACCATCCAGTCCACCAGCTCCACCACCTGCCAGCAACCTCCCCCACCCCAACCCAGCCTCTCTCTCTCTCTCTCTCTCTCTCTCTCTCTCTCTCTCTCTCTCTCTCTCTCTCTCTCTCTGGCTGTGTGTAACCCATTCGGGTTCTACACTTTTTGTGCTGCTGTGCTGTGCCATCACCACCACCCTCAACTTCCCTTCTTGCCAGCCATCACCATCAACCAAGCTCAACCCCTAACTCACTGTCGTTCTCTCCCACAAACACACCAAAGACCACTGCTTTTCTCTCCTTTTCTCTGTCGTCTACTTGCATCTGGCCACTACACCACCACCAACGGCTTCCCCATCCACCAGTGACCTCCCCTAGCCAATCTCATGCCCCATCATGACCCGTAGCCACCACACTCGCTCTCACTCTCCCACAGCCTCTCTCTCTCTCTCTCTCTCTCTCTCTCTCTCTCTCTCTCTCTCTCTCTCTCTCTCTCTCTCTCTCTTTTGTCGATCTTCACCTTGCACCGCCACCCACGGCCTCCAGCCACCACCATCTACTCCACCGACCTCCATGGCCAACCCAAGTCTCCCTCAACTCCTTTTCAAATTTTCCAGTTTTGAAATCCACGAACATCACTTGAAAACATTGATTTGCCGCTGCTCGCCCACTTTTGGCGTCACCTTTGATCTTTTGAAGTTGCCTTTCATCGTTGTAAATAATTTTCCAAATGATTTTCTTGATATTTAAATATATTTCTACACTAACATATTTTCTGCAGTCTGATTGGTTTTGATGGGCCTTGAGTCTAAGAAGTGTTGAGAAATTTGTTGTCGTTGTTGTCGGATATGGGTTTTGGGCCAAATTGGAGGATAGGTTTATTTATGGAGTTGGTTTGTGAATTTGTGCATATGGATTTGTGATTTGTGTATTTTATCTGATGGGTGATGTGCCACGATATCATAAATCTTGTTTGCATGCATTTTCATGTGTCATGTTTGAAAACTGAGTTTTTGTGTTAAGAAAGGATTTTGGATGCATGTGTAATGAACAAATTGAAATGAATGAAATAAAGGAAAAATGAACTATAGGAATGGTGGTAAGTAGAGATGGTGGTACGTCCCACCTGTGATTCTCACTTGGGATTTTTGGTATACGTTGGAAAAATGGTCATTTTGGGGAAAAATGATGGCTTTGGTCTCATGCATGTTTCATCATGTGCATACATACATATTGGTTGTTTAACTATATTTTTATCTCTTGGATTGTTTGGTTAATTACTTACTGAGATTCATAATCTCACGTGGTATTCGCACCATACAGTTCTTTTTTTATGGAATCATAGATTTTGATGCAAAGGATGACATTGAGCCTGAGGGATCAGCTTCATCGGAGGAGTAACATATGGTCTCTTTCTTATCATGGGATTTCTTTCCCCTTTTGTCTATGTATTTTGGCTTTTATTTGTTTTTTGCTAAATAACTATATAACCTTTTGAAAGGATTTTATTTTTGGTAAATTTGTATTTAAAATTCTGGTACTTAATTGACTATTTTATTTATCTGCTGTGATTATTATTGTACACTTTTTACATGTACACTCACTTAGCACTAGCGTTTGGGGTATGTTACCCGTGTTTTGATCATCCTGGTGTCACGATTCCCGCCTTTTTCGCACCTAGGAGTCGAGGGTGCCACATGTCTCCTCTTTCCAACCACCATCCCATGCCTTGCCAACAATCTTCACCAATCAGTCCCTCCCTCTCTCTCTATTTGTCTCATACATCTCTCTCTCTCTCTCTCTCTCACATTCAAGCTGCCGGCCACCCTCTTCCTCCTTCCCCTCCATCCAAAACCCACCCTTGTGGTTTTTGGCCAACCCACACTGAGACCCACCGTCCTCCTCACCCAAACATTCTCTTTCCCTCTCTACCCAAGACACCATGACAACAACCCAAGAGACCACTGCACCTTCAATTGACTGCAACAACCACAAGCAAAATGGTGGTAAACGGCTCTCTAATTAAACTTGGTAATGTTGTTGCTTGAGTTGTGAATTGTGAATGTGATGTTGTGTGCTTCTCTGTATGGCTGAGAGCCTTTGTTGAAGTTTGGAGATGGTGTGCAGTTCTCTATGTGGCCAAGAGTCCCTTCGGAAGTGTTGCAATGTTGTGTGATCCTATATATGGCTAAGAGCCTCTGTGGAAGTATTGTGGTGTTGTACGGTTCTCTGTATGGCCGTGTGCCTTTATGTAAGTGCTGGGATTTTCTGTGGCCGAGTGTCTTTGTGGAAGTGTTGGCATTTTGTAAGGTTTTCTTATATAATTCTTATTTGATGTCCATTTGTTTATTCAATCACATAAATGTTGTTGTGAATTTCCTAATTTAGTTACTTTTTTTAAGTTTATGTTGTGGGGATTTTTCCCTCATTCAAACTCTTTTTAAATGATAAAGAATTGTTGGAATTTTCCACTTTTGCACTAGTTTGCAATTTGTCGATGTCTGCTAGAAATGCCCACCCTTATCCTAAATTACGACTTGTAAGTACTTACTGAAAATTTCCCCACGTGCACTATTCTTTAATAATTTTTGTTGGATTTCTTATTTTTGCGTTGTTTATAACATATAAAGTAATTGCCAAAATCTTATCATTGGACTACATTATTACTTGTATTTGCTTGCTGAAAATTTTGCCATTGTAGTATGATTTAGGTGAGTAGGCCGGTTTGGATACATAGATAGGAATCAAACAATCTCATCTCAGTTGTACTATTTATTTTATTAGTGTATCCAAACACAAATTCAACCATGTTTTAAGTCATCTCTGCATTCTATATACTGTGCATTAATGTAACAATTGCTTTCCAGCCCATTCGACACAAGATTGTTCTCCTGCAGCTCACATCCCAATAGTGAGGACGACAACGCTTGCACCTAACAATTGAAGGAGGCTGCAAGTTTGGGATTTTATTACAAAATTCGAAACTAAAACTAGTAAAAAAATAACTACCACATTTCTAATATATATAATTTTTTATTTTATTTTATTGTAACATATAATTCAAAAAACATTTCATATAACAAAGAAATGCTTTCATGGGTTTATGGCTAACTACAAAAAATATATTTAAGTCAAAATATTTATGGGTTTTTTAAATAATAATAGATATTAGTTATTTTTAATATATTCATAATATTTTTGGGTTTTTTAAATAATAATAGATATTACTGATAATAATAGATATTACTTATTTTTAAGTCAAAATATTTATAAGGGGGTTCTCCCATACCTTGCCTGAGGGCATTTATGTCATTTTGACTATTTTTTTTTTTATCAAAATCCTTTAATGCTGGCTGACTCTTAACGTGATGCCACTAATGCGGCATGGAGTCTAGGGAGGGGCACCATTAATGTGGAGTTGGCTTTTCAGGTGGGCTTTGGCCTGCGGGAGATCATCACTGAGTCTCTCCATAACTTCTGTCAAGAGATTGCGGGTTCTCCACATCTCCCACCCACTTGTTTGTTGCAGGTTCTTAAGTGCTAGGCGTCATTGTGATGGTTGTTAGGATGGTGAGTCCCATCTGTCCCTATCACTCATTTTTCTTGCATTGGGGTTGCTTCACTGGTTGGTTTAGCTTATGGGTCGAGTACTCTAATGCGATGTATTGACTCCTTCAAAAAAGAGTCGTTGGGCCAGGTTGCACTCCTCTTGGTCCCTCACAAGCCTAGGGGAGGAAAAATTTCCTTGCAAGTTATTTGGTAAATTTACAAGCCCATTTTTCTTTTTTCTTTTTTTGCACTTTTCCTTTCAAGTCTTCCACTAACTAGCTTATTTGGATTAGTTTTGTTAGTAATTAAGAGTGACGGCAAGAAATCTCACATATCTATTTTTGTCTACATTATAAAGACTTTACAATACTCAATCTTAGCTTCAATAAAAAAGTTTAATTTTCACTGTAGGAAAATGTTCCATTTCCGGCGGCCAAAGTCGCCAAAAATAATACATAAGTTAGCCGCTATTAGTTATTACCCACTATTTCTAGTTGCCATCAAATGGCCGCTATTAAAGAGCCAAGTAAAAAATTTTCCAGCTACTTTAAGAATTGCCAGAAATACATATTATTTCCGACAATAATAATAGCCACAAATGAATAAAATTTTGTCACAATAATTTTTGCCAAGATCCATCATTCATGGCCAAAATAATTTTCGACTTTATTTTTTTAGCCAGAAATATAGATTTGCGGCTACGTTTTCAAAGCCGAAAATAGATCCTGGCTACTTGTAAGTCGCCAATTTATTTTCCAGCTATATATTTGTAGTCGGAAATGAGTATTTGCAGCTACATTTTGTAACCGGAAATAGTTTCCACTAGGTATGCTTAGCCAATTTTATTTTCCAGGTGTATATTTGTCACCAGAAATAGTTATTTGCAGCTACTTTTTATAGCCGGAAACAGTTGCTTGCTTTGTTGTTTGCCAAATTTATTCCGGCAGAATATTGTCACCGGAAATGTTTGAAACCTAACCCTTTTTTTTATTCATATGTTGTTTTTCCCTAAAACTTAAAGGTATTTGCTTGTTAATGAACAAAGCAAGTTAATAAACAAAAAAAAATACTATATTTGGAGAAATGCAGTTTTTGCTTGAAACATCATTCATATAACCTCAAAGTACATATTTGAAGCTTAACCACTGCACTGCCATTGTTTTAAGTTTTACATAAAACCATCCAACATATCACAATGGAATATAAATTTACAAGTGAAAGTTTTTCTATATGGGTTTAACTTTGATTCCATCAATCTTTGATGGCTTCTAAAATCTTTTTGCTCTATATTTCTTGATATCTTGGTTCAATCCTGTGAGAAACAAGAACAAAAAATAGGTCATGAGGTTTTAGAGATGTCATCAAACACAACCTAGCTAGCAGTTTTAGATCATTTAGATTAGATTCAGAATATTTCCACAATAAAGGATACTCATTAATCTTTCAATTTCAATTTCAGATTAGATTTAGAATATTTCCCGAAAGAAGCCATCGGAAAACATCTCCTTGGATCTAAATTCAATCTCATAACATACATCTATACCACGTGAAAAAGGATGTTGTGAACTATGCCTTTGTTTCCAATGATTTCCATCACTCAGTTACTAGGAAAGCATAATTCAAAACCTCATACTCGATTGCTATGAAACAAATGCAAACCAACAAAAATAGAACCCTCAGAATTTTTAATGACCTTTTTGTAGATAATTTAATGGACTATCAAATAAAAACAGAGTATCCACATCCACCAAACTTGGACCATTGGATCTGTCTAAGGTGGATTGTGTCAATAGTTAGTGTACTATATATCCATCAGAGCACTACAATTGTAGTCTTCAATCTGCATATCCATAGAAGACCTCATGCTAAGCAGTTCTATCCAAATCCTCTTAAAGAAATCTCTACATTCTATACTACAACGAAGTATATCACTTTTATTTTTTTTCTCTTTGTATCCTAATTAGAGGCTACACACAAGATCAGGAAGCTCGTTTATTTTGCTGCTACGATGTGAAAAAACACATACAGAAAGTTTGGAATAGGATATTAAGTCATCCCAAATTTGTAGAATAACCATGTGGAACGGCTCATATAATCCTCTTTAACTAACCAATGGTTAAAAACAAACATTATACATTTCTCTAGTGAGAGAAGCTCCTTCATCTCTCTAGAAACAATGCAGCTTTTCTTCCGTCCAAGGGAGGTGGCTCCCACCTCCCTCCATCTCTCTCTGTTTTTCCATCTATCTTAGTTCCATTTCTGTTTATCCCTTTCCTCTGTTTGTAGCCTATAGTTTTCTGTTTTCAATAAAGTGTCATTTGGGTGGTGGTTTTGGTGGTTGAAAGCTCCACCTCCCAGTCAAGGAGCCCAAAGTCATCCTCCATTATATCTAGCAATTGGCGGAGTGGTGGTTGCACGGTGGAGGAGGAGGGCATCGTCTGCATTTTTGGCCGTGGAATGGTGTGGTCTGAAGTGTGTTTTCTGAGTTTGACCACCATATTTAAACTACGTATCTGGGCGTGGTGGAAAACAGAAGGTCTCTGGTGTGGGCGGAGTCCGGGTGTTTTGCAGCCAAAGGTGTTTTGGTTTGCTTGCAGGCTTGGATGTAATCCTGTGAGGTTTAAGGTGCTCTGTTTCATCCATGGAAAACAGAGTGGTTTTCAGGATTCATGCTGAGGTGCATGGGAGGATAAGGTGAGCTTCTGGGGTGGAGTCTGAACGTAACCCAGCGTGAAGACTCTCTTGGGTGGCGGCCAGAGCGGGTGAGACGCAGCTTTTTGAGCTTTTTTGTTTTGGTTATGGTTTTATTTCTGGAAATAAGTTATGTGCTTGGTCTCTAGTTTTGTTTCTATTTTTTGTTTCTTCTAGCCGAAGTGGAGTATGGATGGTTTTGGTGGTTATGGGCTGGCGATGGTGACGGGGATGAAGTTGGCGACGGTGAGAAGCCCTTGTGCAGAAAGTGGTTTGTTTTCGTTGGTTTGTTGTGAGAAATCCTTGTGCAGGAATTGCGTGGTGCAGGCAACCCATGCATGGTGCAGGCTACCAGTGAGAATCGTGGGTGCTGACAGGAACCTATGTGCAGGAAGTGGTTGGGCAAAAGGCGAGTGAGGGTATGGCGCCTGAGAAGAGTTATCAGTTTGTTTTTTCAGTGGTCTGTTATGGTTGTTTTTATTTAGGTTTTAACAAATATGTTTTTGAAATAGGCAAGTACCTCTCCTCTTTTCAGGATGAGGGTTGTGAGTCCTCTCCTCTTATAAAGGGTGAAGGTTGGGTAGTTCCTCTCCTCCTTTGGAGGGTGAGGATGTTTTGTGTTGTTTTCTCACACATGAGCCGAGATGAACACTTCTGTTTTGACAGAGTCTCGCATCTTAGTATGGTGTCGTCATTGGAGAGCTTAGAACTTTTAGACATAGTCCGGCGCAATGAAAATTGTGTACGGGGAAGCGTACAACCGATGGGTAGTTGGCTTGTAATCGAGACTTGTTACCCGTTATTATTGGTCATAGCTGTAACTTCTTTCATTCGATAATGAATTGAAGTCTATTTCAAAAAAAAAAAAAACTAACCAATGGTTATCTTCTTGATATTTATAAATATTTACGAAATTAATGAAACCAATAATCATAAGCAACCTTTTTTCAAAAATGGCAAGAAGAAGAAAAAGTCAAAAGGAAAAGGGAAAAAAGAAGGCCAAGAGCGTGCTTATTGACAAACCAAACAAATTATTTATATACAAATCAGCTAGTATTAATTGATATAAAAATATATATTCATTTTCATATTTTTTAATATTGCAATGGATGATCTCTTACTGAAGTTTCTACATTAGTAATGAATCAATGCAGCCAATAATAAATCTTGTAAAATTATTTTCTTAGACATAAATACTTCAAATGTACCAAAGCACTGAAGCAGAAGCTGCTATTGAAAAGAAGACAAAAAGCAAAGGGAAAGAAAAACTCTGATTGCTGCAAAAATTTGGAGTGTTATAGCAACTGTACATCTGCACTTTGCAATCATTCAACTCCATGACAATCATAAAACTATTCATAAATGAGACAGATACAAACTGTCAGATGTTGGGCCAATTACCCTAAATATAGATATATATACTTGCATATGAGAGAGAGTGAGAGAGAGAGAGAAATTGCATTATTTGGAGAGATAGATGAACAGATCGCATTATATATGTTCTTCTATAAATAAAGAGGAGTGAGAGAGGGAGAGAAACCTTGGCCTAGTGTAATCAAAGAGCTTTCTTAGGTTGCCCTGAAGACAATGAGCGCTATTTCAGCCTCGCAGAGAGTTGAGAGCTCCAAAGCCTTTTTAAAAAGTCCCTTCCTCCTCTTAAGAGAAAGTCACCTACCGTGTTGTGGTGTTGTCGATCCTCTTGATTTGAATTTTCTTCCTCGTCATTGTCCTAGAAAAATCGTCTGACGCTTCATTGATAAAACCAAATAGTCAGTCTATACTAGTATTCGACAGAAAGAGAAGCTCTTAACAAGGAAATTTTAAAAGAAAGATACAAAGTGATACTTAAGGGAGAGATACGAAATAGGCTTCATAGGTTTCCAGATGGTTTAGGAGAAATCAAAACGACACTTGCACCTAAGAGGGATGATTTTCTTTCTTAAAAATTGAATCGAAGTCAATCATAAAAGGAGAAGCTGCCATGCTAAGCTTAAAGAATTCAAATCAAAACATATAAAAGCCTATGTATGTCATTTATAACTTACCTTGTTGTAGCAGTTTGACCTGACATCCAATGACCAATAACTTCCATGTGACCAGTTGGTGGCAAGAGAAACGTACAATGACATAAGCTACAAAATATCCACAAAACCTAACCTACACTACCTACCCCACACCAATAGAACCTAAACAAAATATTAAGTAAGTAGGAGGCATTTTGTGAAAAGTATATTACTTTCACCTTCATCTCCTTATCAAAATTCACAAAAAAAAATGGTTTTCCCTCCAAAATGAGTAACTAACTATGCAGGTCCCTAAGTCTCTCTATGAGACTCTCCCTACGTCTGCCGCTCTGACTCATATCTCTCCATGAACTTGTCATATTCAACTTGTCTCTCCATTAGCATCATGACATTCGCTCGTAAGTCATCAAGCTAACCCTTATCCAAAAATAGTAAACATATATGAGAGAGAGAGAGAGAGAGAGAGAGAGAGAGAATAAATAAAAGGGAGTCAAAATGAGAAAAGAAAAGTGAAAGATGTTAGCACAGATATTGTAATCAAGTGTCAGTGCTTGGGACTGTTAGCACATATAAATTTTTTCATATTACCTTTACTACACTCATGCTTGATTTTTCAAGCATACACAGCACAAAAAACTAAATCAACTAGACTTACTTTAACATTAAGGTATTTGTTTGGAAGAATCATATATAAAAAAGTTAACAGAAATTCAACTTTGACATGTACAGAATTTTGGTTCATACATTTCAAGTATTTTGATTTTGTTTTTCCCCTTGACACCAAACGGAAACAAATGACAGGCAGTATATACCACAATTCTCTGCAACAATAGGCAGTGCCTACATCTAAAATAAAAGTGCATTGCTGAAATTACAAGTACCCAGTGTTTTAGATTTACAGCAGCTTGTTGCTGCAGAAGAACAGATTTAGTTAATTGCCTTTTTCTGTCTCTCTAATCTGATCTATTCTTTCATTCGTTCCTAGTCCTACCTTAGAAGATGGCCTTATACAAGAGCAAACTTTATACTAGTGCCCATTTTTCGAGATCACTCATCATTCAACTAGAGCAGAATTTTTATTTTTAATTTTTTTATTTTATTGAGCTACTCAAGAAAATATATTCATATCTGAACTAGTCAATTCATTATATTAATATCTCATTTCTTTGAAGGGTATTCGGGTGGAGGCAACTTAGAGAAAAATCCTAAACAACAATAGGCAGTACATACATCTAAAATAAAAGTGCTTTGTTAGAAAATTGCTCTGTTTTGGGGGAGTTTAATAGAGTAGTTGAATTGTGTGAATAAGGAGAGGCTAATGACAAAATCAAAACTTTCATAAGAAATTTCCAGGCCTAGCTAGCTTTTTTTGTTTCATCAAAAATTCCAAGCTCACCAACACTATTGAAAGAGTTATTGTTGCTTTGATTTAAAGAACCATTCAAAGTTGGATAGAATTTTTCGTTATATGTTAAGATCTTGGTATAGAACACAGCAAGTAATAATTTTTATCCTTATCACTCAATTTCATGCTAACCTCTATTATAAATCTCCTAAACTGCCCATCCCTATGAGAACCAAGCAAAGAGGACCAAAACTTTGGGGAAGGAAATGGCAATTTTTGCCGTCAGGTTAAGCAAAGAAAGGCGGGATATTTCTCAGGTTGAGATAATGGGGAAGTTTGTGGTGCGGTTGGAAATTACAATGCACATCTTGTTGCATATCCGGATGTTAAGTGGCCTCAAATTGTTGAAGAGTTTGTAAAATCACTTGGACTGAGTTTCAATCCCTACATCACTCAGGTATGTTTCTTACCCTTTCTCCTTCAAAGTAAACATGTGTGGTATTTGGTTCACTTGCTATGTCTACATTAATCCGTAAATTTGTAAGTTTATAGAGAATGCAAAAGAACTTTTATGGATTTATAATATTAACCTACCAATTGCTTTTGGAAAATTCTAACAGCAGGAATCTCTAGTAGACCATGACTATATGGCAAAAGTTTGGAATGGATATTAAGTTACCTATGCATTTATCGTGCTTCTGATTGATTTCTCTGCTTGTTCTACAGATAGAAACTCATGGCCATATGGTAAAATTTTTTTCGTGCAATTATCCAATTCAACAATATATTGATTGACTTTAATAGGGATGTATGGGACTACATATCTTTGGGTTACTTTAAACAGGCTAGCATCTGATGTAAATTTTAATTTATGAAGGGATGATTCTAAGTTCTCCCCTTGCAAAAAATTAACATGTTTCAGGTTTGAAATTTTTAATAGATAACCGAGGCTGGGGAGATTGGATCTTCAACTATGCCTCACAAAGTGAACCTATAGATAAAGAAAATAGTGAAGGTAATCTTTGTGTTGCCAATGGAGGTTTATCTCATCTAAGCATGAAGTTACCTATTTCACGTTGGCAGTTATGACCTCCTCTAGTTTCCATTTAATTTTCTTTTCTTCTTTGAATCTTATTGTTGGTTTAGGGTGTTGCTCTGAGTCCCTGTTGTAATATTTAATTCTTGACCATTACAACTAAATCTTCATGAGCAGTTTTTAGCGCTGTTGTAGTTTATTCTAAAAATGTAATTGACTGTGGGTTCTTGTATTCTAGCAAATAAATCACTTGTTTTATGTTGCATTTGCAGCGTGACTTGACTGAATCTACTGTTATGAGGAATATGGTTGTAGGACTAGGGCATTCAATTCTTGCCTACAAAAGCATGCTACAGGGATTGGCAAAGCTTCAGGTATGCTATATGATATAGAATTATGTCTTCCACAAGGTGGCTGATTATTGTTGCAAAACTAAGTGATAAATGGAGGTTACTCATCTATGGAGATATTTTGTCATGCATTAATTCACTGCTGCTGATCTTATGTTAGCACATATTAGAAAAGTCAATAGCTGACAACTCCATATAATGTTTTTAGTGTTCTCTTTTTGAAAGTGAGAAATGATTGATGCTTTTCTATGTTGGGGCATCTTTTTCCCTCTCATGGATTTGTTTTAAACTGGGTCAATGAAGCTCGCTCGAGTGAGGACTTGAACCATTCATGGGAGGTGCTAGCTGAACCAATACAGACTGCATGTATCTTGTTAAGTTTATAAGCTTATATACATTATATTAATGTGGGATTTCTTTGAAGGGTATTCGGGTGGAGGCAACATACGCTACAAAAATCCTAAACAACAATAGGCAGTACATACATCTAAAATGAAAGTGCTTTGCTAGAAGATTGCTCTGTTTTGGGGGAGTTTAATGGAGTGGTTGAATTGTGTGAATAAGGAGAGGCTAATGACAAAATCAAAACTTTCATAAAAAATTTCATGGCCTAGCTAGCATTTTTTGTTTCATCAAAAATTCCAAGCTCACCAATACTACTGAAAGAGTTATTGTTGCTTTGATTTAAAGAACCATAAAAAGTTAAATAGATTTTTTTGTTATATGTTAAGATCTTGGCATAGAACACAGCAAGTTAAAATTTTTATCCTAAACAAGGAAATTTCATGTGCACATTTATATTTTAAATCTCTTAAACTGCCCATCCACTAGAAACCAAGCAAAAGAGGACCAAAAAACCAGCAAAACAGAGTAATGCCACATAAAACATGACAACCCTTAGTTAGCCAGAAAATATCATATTTAGGCATTGTATATGCATTTACATGTGTATTTGTAAATGTAAAGCACCATAGTCGCAGGACAATCGTGCTTAAGCAGAACCAAATCCATGAATAAGTTTTTTCATTTTTTCCCCTTTTATAAGCAAACGAGAAAATCCTATCAATAATAACCTGGACAGGTACATTTTAAAATCAAAGACAAAAATGTAAAACAACTAAACTCTTTACATCTATACCACAAAGTTAGAAGCGATGCGACCGAGAGTAAGCGGCACAGAGATACGAATGAGTTACAGAAAGATAGAGAGAGAGAACTAGCGAGATAAGAGAAACTTGACGGCGAGAAGACGATTGTGCTATCAATGACTAGAAACGACGGTGTAATCGCCAGAGAGAGAGAGAGAGAGAGAGAGGGAAAATGGGTTCGCGTGGGAAAATTAGACGTGGGAGTATAAGTGAATAAAAACTATTGAGGCAACCTAAAAGTCACCTTAATAATACAAAAAGTTGCCGTAATAAAAAACTTATAACAGCGAAAAAACTGTTATGAAAATATAGAACAACCAACCAGGTTATTTGCGACTATATTTTTTCTGAAGGGCAAAAATAGCTAGAAATATATGCTTTTTGCGGCTCTCTTTTTTAATTGACAGAAACATTTTACCGGATTTAAAAATAGGCTTTTTGCGACTATAAATCTGTCGCCCAGAAATAAAAATAGCGGCAAATAGTCCTTTTTCTTGTAGTGTTTGTTTACTTAATTATTATTGTTTACTTCAACAAATCTCACATAACTATTTCTATCTTAATTTTTACCGTTCATTTGAGTTTGGTGGAGCTCAAGTGAAAGGTCCAAATGGGTGTCTGTAATAATTTAGTGTCCCTAGATAGCTACCTTATATGGCTAATATTAAATGTTGATGACACGCTTTGCCACCTTAAATGTTGGTTACTGTTCACCCTACATACGACACACTTTGCTAATCACACCCCCCCCCCAAAAAGTACCAAATCCTAGTTCCACCCCTGCATGGGTGTGTGCATCTTAACCCCAAGCGAAGATGAGACATTATCTCGGTAGAGCACTTTTGGTCACTCAAGATTGCATAATATTGAGTGACATCCCCTACGTTGTCGCTAGAAGACAACAGGCTCTAGTGAGACTATATGCAAAGCTGTAACTCCTTTAATGGCAGAGGCTAGAGGACGTCATGGTCAAGGATGGAGTGCAAAAACAGGTGTTAGTCATAACAAAGTCATACACCTAGTCATTACCTTTTGTGATGACCCAGACTTAGCTAAACCTTTTAGCTTATTTTGTTATAGTTTGGTACATTGTATTCGGGCCACGCAAGGTGATAAAACCAAAGTTTTGAATACCGTTTTGGTTAAGATACTGGAGTAAAATATTTCAGTATCGGTACTGTTTCGGTATAATATATATAATAAATTAATTATATATAAAAATTATATTTTAAAATAATATCAATGCAAGTCTTAAAAAGTTAAAATACATATTTATAAAACTCTATAATACTTCTAATTTCTCAATTCGATTATTTAAAAAAGTAATCATTGATCTTTATCACAAAAATGGGAGTAGGGATTTGATTTTTAGTCCTCAAGAAAAGGGTATTAAAAAAGGTTAAGAAAATAATCTTCAGATGTAACAATTTGAGTGAAAATTCTGAAAAAAAATCAGAACTTTTACATTAATTACAAAAATTCATTAATTTCGGCCTGTCCTAGTATCGGCTGGTACACCAAAACTCAGCCAATATTTGAGCCGATTCGAAATAGATGCATTTCCTGTACCATTCACTATTTTGATATGAGAAATACTAGTCATACCAGCCGGTACGGTACAAAATTTAAAACTTTGGGTGAAACCTATTTAGAAACTTACGTTTGATGTACTAGGCATCTAAAGCCACAAGGGAAGCACACAAAGCCCATGCTATTTTAGCCTCTATAGAAAATTTGGGTTTTGAAACCCTAGAGAATAGGGCACACCCCAACCCATTTTCATTGATGCCAAAATGTAATTAATTGAGACCCAACGATTCAGCAACATGACTCAAGCTTCCCCCTTATTACAGCCTTCATTAACATATTAGAACCGTTATCATTTGTGTGAATGTTTTCAAGTTCTAACAATACAAAGAGACAACCCACTCTACTTATGTTCATCTTCCATGGCTCTACATAACACTCGAGCTCTCCTCCATCAGTCATTAATACATACTTATTTGTAGAATACCGAGTGAAAGAACGTCAGTCTCTGATAGACCTACTGAGAGGAACATTCATCGGTATCTCTGGTTCTACCAACTAATCAAGGGTCTTATTCTGTAAGGGAGCATCTGCATCACTTTGACTTTGTTGGTCATCTTGAATAGTATGTTCAACCTATGCTAGCAAATCTATCAATGGCACCCGATCCAAGTTAATTAAATCATCATTGCACAGAAACACTACTCTATCTGTCTTCTTAATACCTTGTATGGTTTGATCTTCAATAAACACAACGTCTCAGCTTCTCACTAGTTTTTTTTCAACTAAATCATATAATCTGTAGCCAAACTCATCTAGACCATAACCTAGAAAGATGCACTATCGAGTCTTCACATTGAGCTTAGACCTCTCATCCTTGGAAATATGCACAAATGCTTTACATCTAAAGACACGTAAGTGATCATAGGTGACATCCTTGCTAGTCCTTACTTCGGTCGTTTATGGGTCCTTTTAGCCATACAATTGCTTTCAAATAGTTTTAGATATTTCTTTTCAGTCAAACATATATCACTCAAATTTAAAATATTTTTAAATTTTAAATTTTTAACTTTTTCATCTAATCATTATAATATTTCTGAACAAAACATAAAATTAATATTATTGTTCAAATTTTAAAACAAAAATAATATTAAATAATTTTTCAATTTTAAAATATTTTTAGTAAATTAAAATTTTTATTTTTAAAATACCACTATCAAATACCAAGTCTTCCTCGATTCAAGGCTCAAGCTATACAAGTCAATGACGATCACCGACGTCCACTGCTTTCTGTGCATAATTTCTGGATGCCGCAATCTCTTTTAAATGTTAGTCTCGTTTTTTCTGCCTTTGCTTGCAAAACGAATCTCAGTGCCTTAACCAACGTCCACTGCTCATGGCAAACCAATATTCCTTTCTCGTTCTCCATTTTTTGATGCTACTTTTGGTACAATCTTACCTTGCTAGCTCCGCTAATGTAATAGTACTTAGCATTGATACCGATCAATCTGCTCTTCTTTTATTGAAGACTCATATTTCTTACGATTCCCACAATCTTCTGACATCCAACTGGTCCACCAATACTTCAGTTTGTAGTTGGGTTGGTCATGTCACTTGTGGTTCTAGACAACACCTCCAATTGCAGAAGGTATTGCAATGTTAGAAGGTGAAATGGGAGGTATTATATTTTCAGAATTTGAAATGGGAGGGACTACATTGTCAGAATTTGAAATGGGAGGTACTGCAATATCAAGAGATGAAATTGAAGGCACTGCAATATCAGGAGATGAAATGGGAGGTACTGTGAAATCATATGGTGAAGGAAAATCAGGAAATATAAAAGGTGTATGATTGGTGTTTGGTATAGAAGGAAAGATAGTTTCATGAAATACAACATTCCTGGAAATGAAGATTTTAAGAGTAAGGAGGTGAAGCACCTTATATCCTTTGATATTAGGTGGATATCCAAGGAATATACATTTTGAGGCTCTAGGTTGAAATTTTCCTTGACTATTTTGAATTGTGCTAGCAAAGCATAAACAACCAAAGACTTTAAGGTAGTTGTATGCAGGTGGTTTTTGAAAAAGAAGAGCATAAGGTGTATTATTTTCTAACACAGATGATGGAGTTCGATTAATGAGGTGTGTGGCAATTAACACACATTCACTCCAATATGATAAAGGTACTTTGGACTAGAAAAGGAGAGCTCTAGCTACATTTAACAGATGCTGGTGTTTTCTTTCAACTCTACCATTTTGCTCAAGAGTTTCTACACAAGATAGTTGATGGATCATGCCATATTTTTTATAAAGATTAGGCATGTTGAATTCTTGGCCATTATCTGTTCTAAGTGTCTGAATTTGAGTATTAAATTGGGTTTGAACATAAGCAATGAAGTTGATGAGTAAGGATCTAGTTTCTGATTTTGTTTTCATAAGATAAAGCCAAGTGAAACGTGTATGATCATCCACAATTGTAAGGAAAAATTTGTAACCAGAATGTGAAAGAGTTGAGAAGGGACCCCAGATGTCACAATGCACTAATTGAAAAGCTTTATTTGCATTGTTTTGAGATACAGGAAAAGACAATTTCTTTTGTCGAGCTAGAGGACAAATCTCACAGACATGATTGTGAGATGATTTTATACAAGGATTAATAGAGCTAATGATTTTCAATCTGGCAGGAGAAGGATGTCCCAACCAAGAATGCCATATGTCATGACTGATGGAAGAGGTGTTGGCCAAAAAAGAGTTGGTTGAGTCAGGTAATGCCTTCTGTGTGTTATTAGTAAAATTAATAAGGTGGTATAGGCCAGCTCTAACTTCAGCAAGCCCAATCATCTTCCATTTGTTGATATCCTGCAAGACACATTTAGATTGAAAAAGAAACAACGCAATAGAGTTTTCTTTAGTTAATCTTGAAGCAGAGATAAGATTGATATGAAAAGAAGGGATGTAGAGAGCATTATGTAGCACTAAATCAGAAGAGAGTTTGATAGTTCCTGTAAAACTAATAGGAACAAGTTGACCATTTGGTAAATGGACTGAAGATGGTTTGGTAGGTATTTTTATTGAAGTAAAGAAGTGGGGAGAACAGATCATATGATCTGTTGCTCCACTGTCTAGTATCCATGGAGAATTATTGTTCAAAGAATTAACAGCTAAACAAGCAGTCAAATGATTACCTAATGTGGAGGCAGTATTGACTGCAGAATTAGAATTGATAGGTGAAGTAGACAAGCTATTGGCAAGAGTGATCAGATTTTGTATTTTCTCTTGAGAAAAAGGCAAGTTTGGGATATTTGAATTTTGCTCCAGAGAAGATGCAATGTTTGCATTGGGCAATCGTGTTGAATTGAATCTTTTTCCTCGAGGGCCTTTCCATCCTGGTGGATAACCTATGATCTGAAAGCACTTGTTTGCAAGATGTCCAGAAAATCCACAATGGGAATAAGTGATTTCAGATTTTCCTTTGAGTTTGCTAAACTTAGAAACATTGGAATAAGTTTGTCTTGGTGGTTGTGTAGTAGCCATAGCATGAGAATCAAGAGGAAGCCTTACTGCATTTGTCAAAGATCTTTGGCTTTCTTCTTGGAGCAGCAAAGAAAAGACCTACCCCATTGATGGTAAAGGAGAAAGAAGCAGTTGACTTCGAATGGCTGAATAAGAATCATGTAAACCAACCAAGAACTTGATCACATAGTCTGCTTGTTGGCGATCAGCAAGATACTTTAAGATGGCACAAGTACAAGTGCTCATAATTCCCCACAAGTACATTTAGGAAGAGGGTGATAGCTAATGTATTCATCCCATAAAGTTTTGAAATCACTAAAATACTCAGTGATTGAGTTTGAGCCTTGAGAAATTGAGCTTAAAGATTTCTCTAATATAAAAACTCGTGGACCATCACTTCGAAGATGTCTAATTTTTAGTTCATCCAAAATGTCAGATGCAGTGTTGAAGTATAGAAGACTTCCTCGAAGTTCTTTTGCAATTGAGTTCATCAACCAAGACAAAACAAGATTGTTTGCTCGCAGCCAAGCAACCTGAAGTTTTGTGTTATCAGGACTGGGTTGAGGCAAACTTCCATCAATAAAGGCAAGTTTGTTCTTTACAGAAAGAGCAATCGAGATTGATCTACTCCAAGCAACATAATTTGCACCATTGAAAAATTCAAAAACAAGAAGAGCTCCAGGATTGTCACTAGGATGGAGATAGTAAGGGCTGGATGAATCATCAGATGGATTCATTGAAGATGAAGATGAAAAGGAAGCTGCCATATTAGCAGAGGATTCCATAGCAACAAGAGAGCAGCAAGAAAGCTGAAAGATAGATCAAGAATTTGATCAAGAGAGCAACGAAAAGTTGATACTCGATGATACCATGTAAAACAGAAACAGAGAAAAGGAAGAAAATGAATTGAATTACTTGAATTATTGTTGCTTTACATCACAACTATTTATATACACGTATTGGCATTGTAAGCCATCTGATTTTACTATATCAGATACAAGAAAAACAAGAAATGTAACTAACTTATTACATCAACTAACTTAACTGTCATATAACAATTTCTTTATCTGATTTTAGCATTTTTGCTTCACATGACTTTAACTCTAATGCTTCAATTTGTTCTTGTATATTCCGACACTAGCCATCACTTTAAGAAAAATGAGTTTTTACCAATAAAATTATGCAACCAAGAGGTCAATTTCCAACAAAAACGTACTCGGTTTTCTTATAGTGCGGCTACTTTAATCTAACATTTCTACATACATACAAACAAATGTGAGGTGTGGTTGTCAACTCTGAATATCATCCATACACAAGATATCCAAGGAATATATATGTGTATATATATAATTATTACAAATTATATATCTATATATACACTTATAATTAAGAGCGTTCCATAAATTAACATAGTGATGTCATGTATACACTATAATACATAACCAAATGCATTAAAAGAAATCATCACTTTTTTACTACTAATTACAGATTATTTGAAATCAGCTCATTGCCCAAACGCAGCCTTAGGGTCCAAACAGATCCTTAGGCTTAGTTTGGACAGCAAAGTCCTCCCATCTTGTCTTAGTATCCAATCAATACAAATATAAATATTTTTCAATTTCAAATATTCAACTTTTTCATCTAATCATTATTAACTTTTCAAATTTTCAAACAAAATACAAAAAATAATTCAACTTTTTCAAATCTAAAACAAAAATAATACTAAAAACTAATATTCTAATAATATTTTATTTAACTTTCATCTCAACTCATATCATCTGAATTCATTATCCAAACCTCCCTTAGAAAAAATCATCATAGGGCATAATAATGCACCTTAAGCTTTGAGTAAAAGTACCACCAGAAGTAGTCCAAATACAGCATATTTATCATAATGTCAATTTCTACTTACACTATGATGGAAAACTTGAAAAAAAGATCAAAACCAAAAACAAAAAAAAACCTCTCCCACCCATGAATAGGCACGAGAGGCAAGTCTACAAGATCAAATACTACAACTTACACAAACTATGCACTCACTATAAATAGAGATTCACATGCATCCCACAAACCACAAACTGAAAACAGAGTAAATGTTAAAAAAAAAAATGAGAAAAACACACTCATGCATGCAACGGCGCCCCTAAACACACAGTATTTGTAGCCATACACCAAGATTAATCCAAGCTTTAATAAGAACCAATGTAAAACTCACAATTGCAACGTGGAAACCACAAAATAACAACAAAATAAATATGTGGACAAAACACAAACCGAAACCCCAAACCAATATTTGCAAACCGAAACCCAAAGACTACAAAACCAAGACACAGAGCTGCAAACCAAAATGCTATGTACAATTGCATAGCAAAAGAGAGGGGACAAGGGCTAACCTTATAGCATTACAAAAGTGAGAAGAAAATATATAAGCCAGATCAAACCCTATATCGACAGCACACCTAGAAAAGATAGCCACATTGTCACCATCTGACAAGAAGTTGGGCACATTTGTGTGTCACAACAAAATAAAATCATCAGAATTTGGAGGGCATTTTGTTTAAAGCATAATTACCACAAAGGACTTGGAAAAAATTGCAAACAACGCATTTTCGTCCATCCAAAAATGCAAACTGACTCTTTATCCATAAAGAATAGATATTGTCTACTCCATCACTCGCATACACCACAATCTTCCCCCCTCTCTCTCTTTCCCCACTTCTGCAAAGTAAATTTCGTCCTCTACTCAATATGCAACCACACCTAACAGCCATCACATGCATTCACGGAGTCATCGTCGTGCACCTCCTTTCCCTCTATTTCTCATTATTGCTTTAGATACAAGGTAAATTCTATTTTCGTACACTAAAAGTATTTGTTTTGGGTATGCATGGTTCCGTCTATTTCAAATTCGGTCTGAGGGATGTGTATGTTGGGCGCCAAGCGCTTCCCTACTCTTATTAATGTCACCTAATCGAACATTCTTGAGGTATATTTTCGATGACTTTCCTTTTCTATTCTTCCTAAAATTGAATTTCTCTGTTCTTCATGACAAGCAGCTTGAGATGTCTTAATTCTATCATTAAAAATAAATATTTCTTTCCCTTTTCCTTCAATTAATATTCTAGATTGACTTCTTATAATATACTTATAAGAGTTCAACGAAGTTCAAAAAATATATTTACCTGACTAGCTAATAACTACTGAATTAATAAAAAAAACACTATTGAAGCATTAAGTAGTATGCCCTTATAACAAATAAACTCGAAGATGCATGGATTTTTATCCCGTCTGCGGCTATGGTAGAATAATAGTTGTGACACATATAAACAGAAAGTGTGGACTAATTTTATGTTTCTCTTATAGTATATGGTCGTACTTTCATATTGTAGATGAATAAAATCGCACAACAGGCTTAAACTGCAGACAAAATCATCCTGGCCACAATGACGAATGGGATTTGAAGCCCACAATAGCAGTTTTGAGCGTCAGTACAATACCCGTACGTACATCCATAGTAGTAAATAGTAAATAAATAGAAGAAATATAAATAGAGCCTACACCACGAGTCATTCAAAGGATAAATTCACTATGATTAGAGTATTTTAAAATTTCTCATGGTCTATCGTATCTTTCAATACAATGGAGATTGGTGGCCCCTTGAGCTTGGAGAAGATTATTTTTTAGGAGTTGCTCGTGGTGAGGTTGAAAAAGATCTCTCAATGATGAGGTTGAAGATGCCCCTTTCAGAGTCATCCAGGAGCCCCGTTTATTGAGGATTTAGGGGTTGTTTGTGAGAAATGTTAGCTTTATGTCACTTCACCATTTCCCATGCATGTCTAACTTGCCTTCGTCCCTTAGCTTTAGCCTTATCTTTTACCTTCCTTCTTTTTCCCACTTGCTTCCTAATGATTGCTTTATGGTGGACTGGCCATGGTGTGTATTGGACCTGGTACATTTACCCCAACAATATGCCCATGATTCTTAAGGTTGATTTGCTCAACAAGAAAGCATTGAGAATTTTCAAGTCAAGTTATGACAAAGATAGGCTAAAGAAACCTGTAGAAAAATAAATTTTGGGAACTGATCCTTGGTTTTCTATTCTTTGTGCAAAGCAATGAAGGTCTTTGAGCGCGGGCCAAAGCCACATCAAGCAACCCTAGAAAACCCTTGGAAAGCAAAATTGAAAAAAAGAAAAGAAAAAACAAGAGCAAATTATGCCCATTTCTAAAGCTATGCATAAAGTTCATACTAATCTGTTGACAAAAGCATTCAAACTACTGCAACAAAGATGATTCATGGAATTTGCCCAAACCCGTGTTTTTACCTTGAAAAGGGCTACTCCTAATTATGGGAGGGTGAAAGGGGGAGGCGTAAAGATTCAAAAGTTTCTATCACATGTACTCATCGACTAGTCTGTCCACTGAAAGTGAGAGGAATGGGAGTGGCTTAAGCAACAGGAAACTAGGAGTGGCTCTACTATTAAGGAGATAAACAAAATTAGAGTTACTACTCGAGAAGAGTCACGAAATTTGTAGTAAAGGCCTTGAGGTGATTTATTTGTTTGTGAAATTTGCTTGAGACACTTGTTTGTATGAACAGAAGGAAGAATCACCTAGTGTATCGATGATGGCATGCAACTGTTTATCATTTAGCAAAGAGTGTATTTCCATTGATAGTAATGTTTTTGTTTTTTGTGTCGTTAGCTGATGTTTTTCTCCGTGAGGTGATTTTCTGTGGACGTTCCCAATTTTGTATTGTTGTTAAATTTTGTTTGTTGTGACCCGCTTTAAGTGGTTAGGGAGCCTGTCAACCACTTGGGTTCATCTTAGGATGTTTGCCAAGCCTGGAGGCTTGTTCCCGAAGATAACACGCTGGTAGCGTTGTGGCGCAAGTGTCAACACTAGCCATTGCTGGAGAAGACCCTGTGCTAGCATTGATGTCTGAGCTCGAGTGTGAGAACACTCAGCTTTGATGTGAGGCAGGAGATGGCTCGACTGTGCTAGGTGCTAGTGCAGAGCTTGGCTTGGAGAGCTAGGCAAGGAGGGAAATGCTTACCAAAGTTGTTTCCTTCATTGTGTGAGTGCGGACGTCCATTTGGAGAACTAAGCAGGAGATGGCTCAACCGTGCTAGGTAAGTGCACAAAGCTCGACTAGGAGAGCTAGGTGGCAGATAGCTCGACCACATCAGGTGCGAGCATAGAGCTCAACTTTAAAAGTTAGGCGGATGCCTCGACCGCGCTAAGGGAGAGCACAGAGCTCAGTTTTGCTGAAGAAGATGGCTTGATTGTGCTTAGAGGTTTTGGCCCAAAAACCAAACAGGTTAGTATAATTCTGAGATTTTGAAAACCTGAGTTGTTTTGCTAGAGTGTGGTAAAGGCTTGAGACTTGAGGCGAGCTTGTAGGAAACCATGCCTTGGTAATGATGAAGATCATGGGTACCTGCAGTATTGTGCGGTCTACTATGATGAACACAGATTAAGATGTTTGAGCTGTGCCTAAGAGAGGCCTTGTAGCCAGTGTTTCACGGCACGCAGGTGATTTCTAGCGAAGTGCGTGTAGCCATTAGGACTCTTGTGAAACCTCGAGGAGTTTGTGGAGAGAACCTCAAGCTATTTGGCTCTTCTTTCCATGTCTATTAGGATTGGTCTCTGATTAGAGCATTGCATGAAGGATCTCTTCTTGACTCATTTGTTTATTTTTCACTACTCATAGCACTCTTCTTATTCAATGTATGACTTCTGCTAGTCTCGTTCCATTTGCTAGTTGCTTGGTCATAATTCTTCCAATTGTTGTCTTTACGGGCTTCCATCCATTATTGTTTGCTTTTCGCTACCTTCAATGTTCTTCATTTCTTGGTTTCAACAGCCAATTGAATAGTAGCGGCAACAAGTGCAATTGGGACAAAGCCCTTTGCAACCTCCACAGTCACAACTATAGCAACCAAGTAACAGTTAGAGCCCATTTGCTCACTGTGACGTTTTTGGCCTAGTCTCATGTGTTTGTTTGTGGTCCTAGATATGGGTGATCACTTGATGCCTAACACGCTGCCACCCTCATTCGTGGTTGCAGAAGTTCATAATGACAAGCTTGTTACCTACTATGGATGTGGTGGGTTAGGTGAGGCCATGAGTTGCCCACTAGTGTATTATGCTTGTCAGTAGCCACAAGGACGACAACTGGGTGACATACTGAGTGAGCTGACCATTGCCTGCATAAAAGGTGGAGAGTTGGGTGATGTATTGTCATTGCCTTCTACAAGAAGTGATGGGCCGAAACATGCTTGTGGCTATTAGACCACCAACGTGTGAGATCATTGCTCGCCATGGAGCTTGCCCATTGTGCCTTCCAAGTGGCGTGTTCATTGCATGCCATGAGGGGTTAAGCGACTAAGGTGGCAAGGAAAGGTACTTGCCTGTAGTGTTCTTTAGGCGATGGGTGTCTGGTGTCCCTTGTTGTAGGCCCTAAGGGTGACTTCGTGCTTCTACCAGTCTTTAGTTGGTAGGTAATCGCCAATGAGGTCCTTAGAGCTTATGTAATGGATGGTGGTAGAGATCCTACCGTCTCCATTGGGTGGTGCTGTTGTGGCATTTATAGTTGGCTCATGTCGTGCAAGGGGGTAGCAGAAAGAATTGCAGCCACATGAGACTCCTAGGTTCACGACGACAGGCACTTCTTTTATTTGCCGTGCACGGTGGGGTTGATTTTAATCTTTCATTTTAAACACTTTTAACCTATTATATGAAATAAATCTTGGATGGTTTTAAATCATCATTTTAATAATATTTTATAGAGATATGAGTTTTAAATATGATTAAGTTAATTTCCAGAATGAATTTAAGTTGTTTTGCCATATTTGATAAATTTCTATTATATTAAACTAAGAATATTTTAATGATAATAGTATATGAATTTAAGCCAAATAATTATCAAAGCTATTTCTATATTATGAATTTAAGTAGATGGAGAGTTTTACCAGTCCTTTTAGAAGTTTAAGTAACGTTTAGTATCCCGCATAGGTGACAATTGGTATTCATTCGGCACGATTGTGGAAAGATTCATAAAAGCTAAAAAGTCTAGGTAAGCAAGATTCTTATGCTAGGTTTTACATGAATTATTGAGAATGAGGTTGACTTTTTGAAAATTTTACATGTTTTGTATGAAATGAGAACTTGAGAAAAACAACATTAGTCGTTCATTTGCATTATTCATGAAATCTTTATGAAAAAGGAAAAATGTTTTCTAACATGCATTGTAGACATGGGATTCATTTTGTCATGCTGTCTCTGAATTGTGAAAAAGAGCGATATTGAAAATCTGAAAATTTGTGCATTGATTAGAAAGATGCTCTAACTTTTGTTTTCAGTATGAGAGAATGATCTGAATATATTTCAATACTCTGTTTTGTTTTGATATGGCATCTGAAAACCTTTGGTATGGTGTACTGATTTTTTATCTGACTTTGTCTTTGCTCTGCTCTACTTTATTCTACTGTGGGCTTTCTTGTATGCACAATTGGGGCTCTGAGAATAATAAGGGAAAGATTTCACCTCTATCTTTGCCTGGTTTGGCCTCCGGGGTTAGCAGAACCCTACCATAGGGGTTAAATATGGTCTCTACTTTGTGAGATTCTCTGTTTTGATGTGATGATGATGCTCAGGTGATGTTATACCAAAGTATCTTGGGTTTTATATGTCTTAAAACTATTGCTCTATTACGTTTGAAAACATGTTTTGTTTTGCTTGATAATGCTGAAAAATATTTCAGTTCTGCATATAGTACTCTGTAAATGCTCATGTTTGTACACTAGAATATGTTCTCTACTTACTAAGTTGTTGATAACTCACTCCTTATCTCCACAATATTTTTCAGATGATATTGATGCCTCAGCCGAAGTTCAATAATATGGAGCATGGGTAAAGCTATGCGAGTATAGTAGATTAATACAAAGAGGGTACTTTGGTGATTGAAGAACTTTATTAAGTAGTTTCGTTTTGCTTTGTTGACTGGGTATTTTTTTTTTTGGAATGTGTACTTTTATTTTGAGACTTTGAGGTGGTCTTAGTTATTTATTTTGGCAATATTTGTTTGAAACAATGGGATCTATGTGTTATTGAGAAATTTGAGTTTATATTTGTATTGTGAGATACGATTTTTAGGTAAGAATAAGAAACTCTTCGATCCACATAGGATTGGGGCATTATAGTTTTGCTCTAAAGTTTTTCCACCACACGATTGATGTAAACTATGCGCTATATATATACCCTCTCCTTTTATATGTTGAGTCTGTATTTTATCTGTTGTAACAAATGTATTTAAGTAAGCTCTATAAATACAAATAAAAGTCCACCTATTCAACATAGACCTTGAGACAAATATTCGATTTTCATTCATTCTCTTATAATGGTATTGGAGCAAAAATCTTAAGTTTGAAATTTGAATTTACACCACACTTCCTTTAATTAATGGGTAATACTAGATACAATCCTAGAGTAAGCAAGACCTGTGTATTCCATTTAAAAAAAAAACAAAAACAAAAGTAAGGTCCACTGTTAAAAAAAGCAATGTTTTCATGTGGGTCCTAGATTTACACACACTTTTCAAAGGGAGTGTGTGGGGCATGCTCATTCTAGAATAGCAAATATAATTTTTCTAGTTAAATATTTTATAGGTAATTAGGTCTACTTATTGAAGAATTGTCTGACTTATATGTGAAGACAAGTGTTAACATATCATTTAAATTAATTAAGTTTACCTTAATTTAATATCTTGATCACTGACTCCTCTTCGCTTGCCATTCAGTCCATTGTCACCAATCTACAATCTAACTTGGTCATCAAAGACCTCAAGGAGATGCAATATTTCTTGGGTGTTAAAGTGTTCACCATCCCAAACCCAGCCCAAGCCCTCTGGAAAAATTGGCGAGCCCATTCACAAAACGACACCTTTCATACCCAACATAAACCCTAGATTTCCTTTCCTTTTTCCCTTCCCCCATTCTCTCTCTCCCCTCCCTATCATCTTCCCTTCCCTCTCCCATGTCCATCATCTCATACCTCTGCCCACACTACAACTAGCCTGTTGCCTAGGAGCTGTTGCCCCTAACCACCGTACCCCTCCACCAACCAAGCCAGAAGCCTGTTACGCTCATGAAGGCCTCCCCCATTCTATAAATGGTGTGGAAATCCATCCCCTCTACTACACTGCTAGAGCTGAGGTAGCTCCTCCCTCTCTCTTAGTTTCCCCTCTCACTCGGTTTCCCCTCTTTACATATGGAATGCAATTTATGAGATGGTTTTCCTCTCTTTGTCCTTTTCATTTATAATAGACTTGTTCCTCATACTATACGACTCTATATGTCATTTTTAGATAAAACAACATATTAGAACGATGCTACTAAACTTATTAAAGAAATAAACATATAATAAACAATGTCGTTCTTATTAATCAAAATGACACCGTAACACTTCAGAGTTTAACAAATTTAACTACCACTTCCTTCCTTTCTTCCCCTTTCCCGGTGTTGTGTTGTCTGTTTCCATCTTCTTCAACTCCATTCTAGACCCTCTCTCTCTCTCTCTCTCTCTCTCTCTCTCTCTCTCTCTCTCTCTCTCTCTCTCTCTCTCTCTCTCTCTCTCTCTCTCTCTCTCTCTCTCTCTCTCTCTCTCTCTCTCTCTCTCTCCCCTCTCTCCCCCTATGTTTTTAGTTTGTTACTATCCCCACCTACCGTCCTTAGGTTTCCCAACCAAGTCCACTGGTAATCTTCTTCGATCTCCACCCTTTCTTCATCCCAAAGCTCAAACTTGTATGGGGTTCGAGATCTCCAGCCTCAGTTGTGCTTGGTTTCCCTTCGGTCATCCCTGTCGATGCCTCGTTGTGCCAACCGTAAGCTAACAACGATGAGCTCCCTCCCTTGGTCCCTCTGTCTATCTCACTCTTTCGACCCCGAAGCCAAACACATTTTTAGGTCAAAAGATCCCAAAACGTGCCTCCTCTCTCTAACCACCATTCCACGCCTTGCCACCACTCTTTACTAGTCAGTCCCTCTCTTTCTCTTTTTGTCCCATGCCTCTGCCATTGTCATTCTCTGTTTCTCTCTTTCACACTCTATCTTCGCCGCTCTCTCTCTCTCTCTCTCTCTCTCTCTCTCTCTCTCTCTCTCTCTCTCTCTCTCTCTCTCTCTCAAGTTGCTAGCCACCCTCTTCCTCCATCCCCTCCATCCAAAACCCACCTAGCCACCCCATACTGAGATCCACTGTCCTCCTCGCCCCAACACTATCTTTCCCTCTCTGCCCAAGACACCTTGACAACCACCCAAGAGACCACTGCACCTTTAATTGATTGCATCAACCACATGTAGCATGGTGGTAAGTGGCTCTCTAACTAAACTTGGAAATGTTATTGCTTGAGTTGTGAATTGTGAATGTGATGTTGTATGGTTCTCTGTATGGCTTAGAGCCTTTGCGGAAGTTTGGTAATGATATGGGGTTCTCTGTGTGACCAAGAGCCTCTGTGGAAGTATTGCAATTTTGTGTGATTCTCTATATGGCTAAGAGCCTCTGTGGAAGTATTGTGGCATTGTACGGTTCTCTGTATGGCTTAGAGCCTTTGTGGAAGTTTGGTGATGATATGGGGTTCTCTGTGTGACCAAGAGCCTCTATGGAAGTATTGCAATTTTGTGTGATTCTCTATATGGCTAAGAGCCTCTGTGGAAGTATTGTGGCATTGTACGGTTCTCTGTATGACCAAGTGCCTTTGTTTAAGTGTTGGGATTTTCTGTTGTCCTCTATGTTGTGTCGAGTGTCTTTGTGGAAGTGTTGGTATTTTGTATGGTTTTTTGGTATAAATCTTGTTTGCTGTCCATTTGTTTATTCTATTGCATAAATGTTGTTGTGCATTTCCTAATTTAATTACTGTTGTTTTTAAGTTATGTTGTGGGGATTTTTCTCTCATTCATATTGTTTTTAGGTCATAAAAGATTGTTGGAGTTTTCCACTTTTGCACTAGTTTGCAATTTATCAATGTGTGCTAGAAATCCCCTCCCTTACCCTAAATTACAACTTGTAAGTACTTGCTAAAACTTTCCCCACGTGTACTGTTCTTCATTATATAATTATTGTTGGATTTCTTATTTTTGGATTGTTTATAACATATAAAGTAATTACTAAAATCTTATCATTGGACCACCTTATAACTTGTATCTGCTCACTGAAAATTTTGCCATCATAGTATGATTTAGGGGAGTAAGGGCCAGTTTGGATACATATATATAGGAATCAAACAATCTCATATCAGTTGTACTATTTATTTTATCTGCATATCCAAATGCACATTCAATCATATTTTAACTCATCTCTGCATTCTGTATACTATGCATCAATGTTACAATTGCTTTCCCACCCATTTGACACAAGACTTTTCTCCTACATGTCACATCCCAACAGTCAGCTCGACAACACGTGCACCTAACAATTTAAGGTGGTTGCAAGTTTGGGATTTTATTCCAGAATTTGAAACTAAAAATTGGAAAAAAAAAAAAGTAACTACCACATTTTTAATATATATAATTATCTATAAGATTTTTTTATTTTATTGTAACATGTAATTAGAAAACCATTTCATATAACAAAGAAATGCTTTCATATTTGGGAATATTAAAATAATTACGGCTAACTACAAAAAATCTATTTTGGGAAAGTCAAAATATTTATAGGTTTTAAAATTAATAATAGATATTACTTATTTTTAATAAATTCTTTTCCATCTAATAATTAAATACTTCTCAATAATTGGTGGGACCCATCACTTTATCAAATCCCAAAAAGTTATAATCATTTCATCTCATCTCACTATCAAAACACACACTTTTTTTAAAAAATCATCTCATCTCATTTCATTATCTAAATATATACTTTTTTACAAACTATTTTATCTCATCTCAACTCAAAACTCATTTCAAAATAGTCAAAATATCTCATATCATTTAATCTGAACTACGTAATCAAACGAGGCCTAAATTGGGTATTGTAATATTGCTTAATTTTTTGCTTAAATGGCTTTAAGTGGATGTAGGGGCTGACCTACGCTGATGGGTAGGGGACCATAGTGCCCCCCACCCCCCACCCCCCTAGCGGCCTGGCCCAAAAGAATAGAAAAAACATTTTAAGAAATCACACTTAGTTCTTAGTTTTTTTTTTTCTTATATATATATATATAGATTTTCAACAATTTTTTTTTTAATTTTTAATACTTACACCTATTTTTTGTTATTAATAAAATCTCATATTCTCATTTTTTTCACATCTCATAAGAGACAAGAAAATATCTTGGTCTCTTTTTATAAGCTATGTTAACATTGTGTTTTGTACGCCTTTGGGTGGGGTTCCCACAACTCCAGTCTGGGTCTTTGTATCTGTACACTCAAAAAAAAAGGAAAAGAAAGGAGGGGTGGGGGTGGTGGGCTTGGCCAGGGAGTCTCCAATACTTAAGTCAGTATATCTCTTTAGTAGTTTATGATAGAGTACCAAAGCACAGAGAGAGTTTTTTGTACCTGAGGGTCGGCTTTCATATGAGGTTTCTGGAGGGACATCCCATACCTTGCCTGAGGGGGTTCATGTCATTTTGACTATTATTTGGTCAGAATCCTTTAATGCAGCGTAACTCCTAGGATGGCACCATTAATGTCGCATGGAGCCCAGGGAAGGGCGCCATTAATGCGGCGTGGCTTCCCGGATGGGTTTTAGCCTGTGGGTGATCATCACCAAGCCTCTCCATTGCTTTTGTTAGGAGATTGCAGGTTCTCCAGGTTCTCCACATCTCTCACCCACTTGTTTGTTGCAGGTTCTCGAGTGCTAGGCGTCATTGGGGAGTGTCAGGACGGCGAGTCCCAACTATCCCTATTAGTTGTCTTTCTTGCGTGGGGGTTGCTTCAAGGGTTAGTTTAGCTTATGCGTTGAACTTTGATGGGATATTGACTTCTTCTGAAAAGGGTTGTTGGGCTTGGTTGGGCCCCTCTTGGTCCCTCACGAGCCTGTCTCACGGGCCTAGGGAAGGGAAAATCCCTTTACAAGCTATTTGGTAAATTTACAATCTCATTTTTTCTATTTGTTTATACTTTTCCTTTCAAGTCTTACACTAGCTAGCTTATTTGGATTAGTTTTTTAGTAAGTACATATACACTACCATCAAGTTAATAATTAAGTGTGAAGGCAACAAATCTCACATATCTATTTCTATCTATATTATAGAGACTTTACAATACTCAATCTTTAGATTCAACGAAAGAGTTTAATTTTGTTTACTTAATTATTATTGTTTGTTTCAACAAATCTTACATAACTATTTCTATCATAATTTTTATTGTTCATTTGAGTTTGGTAGAGCTCAAGTGAGAGGTTCAGATGGGCGGGTTTAATAATTTAGTTTGTCCTTAGATAGCTACCTTATGTGGTTAATGTTAAATGTCAATTACATGCTTTGCTACCTTAAATGTTGGTTACTGTTCACCCCTACATACAACACACTTTGCTAATCATCCCCCTTCCAACGCACCGAATCCTAGTTCCGCCCTTAGCTGAGATGAGGCATTATCTTGGTAGAGTACTTTTTGGTTACTCAGGAGCGCATAATATTGAGTGACATCCCCTAGGTAGTCACTAGAAGACAACAGGCTCTGGCGAGACTATAATGCTCTCGAGTCATAATCGTAACCCCTCTAATGGCAAAGGCCAGAAGATGTCGTAGTCAAGGATAGAGAGCAAAACCAGGTGTCGGTCGTAAAAAAGTCATACGTCCGATCATTACCCATGGTGACGACCCAGACATAGCTAAGCCTTTTAGCTCATTTTATTATAGGTTGGTGCATGATAATTGGGCCATGCAAGGTGGTGAAACCCATTTACAAACTTAAGTTTTGCAGTAGGCATCTAAGGCCACAAGGGAAGCCCACAAGGCCCATGATATTTCGGCTTCTATGAAACCCTGGAGAATTAGGGCGCACTAAAGCTAGTGAGTGTCATATAGTGAAGAAAAAAATGCGAACTGTCCAACTATGTATGTTTAAGAATAAAACATAGTCACCTCGGTCAAAGTGGGCCATTAGTTGATGTGGTAACTAGTGGAGAACACACAGTGCATAGGGGAGCCATGAGGTATCGAATCAAATGTTTAAGTAAAGAATAAGGCCTTGAACTCCAAGATATGCTATGTTATATGATTAAGAACTCGAGCTCATATGCTACATGTTTATGAACCAAGAATGAAAAGATGAAAATAAGTTTTTCTAGAAAGGTCAAAAGATATGTGTTACATGTTATCTATTGTATAGGTCAAAGTTCCATGTTATCTTTTAAAAAGTCAAAGTTGCATAAGTAAAGTTGATGTCCATACATTCATTATGGTTTTCTCTCGTATGCTTATGGTATATGTTATATCAAAACTTTGACTCAATCTAAGGAATAAAAAATTCAAAGCAGTTTTACCTATAAGCATACAGGTATTGTAGTACCTAACATGATTGAATCTATAGAGATTGACTTATATGATAAGGAAAATAAACTTAAACACTGAAAACAAATTATTAAAATGAACATGCAATCAAATAGAAAAAGAAAATTATTGAGATGAAGATTTTTAAAGTAACAGAATACAACGAAAATGGTAAAATAAATCGATGTGGATAACGACTAAAGTTTTAAGGATCCGTTTAACAATTTAGAATATTGCCTCCAATCAATTTACTTTAATTAAACTATAATAATAATTTTTTTAACTTGAAGATTTAGCAGTTAAGGCCAAGAAAACTAATCACTAATGATTAAGCATGAACCGTTGATGGTTGAAACATTCACAAACCCATTTGAATATCACATGAATTTTTCAAGCATCTAATGTATTCGAAAATGACAATGAACTAAGATAAATATATAGATAATCAAAATATCCAATAATAAAACCATTCAATCGACCAAACTCACAATATAAACTCTAATGTTGATCTGAAAATAATGTCTAAATCATTACACTTCACCTCTAACCTTATTACGAAAATTTAGCCAACCATGATCATGACAAGAGCCATGAAAATTAAAAAAAATATATATATTCTCCACCAGAAAATTAAAATAAAACACACAAATAAACACTAGAAAACAACCTCCATGCTAGAGCAAAAGTGAAGAGAAAAACAAAACCCAAAAACTCCCAGCATCTTGAGTCTGTCCAAACCAGAAAAATCCAAAAAGAAATCGTTTCCTTTCCCTTGTATGCGTGCATTCTGAAAGTCTGAGAAAATCTCTCTCTCGTCGTTGCATGTCTCCAAAAGTGCACCCCCCTACAAAGTCCAAAGCTCTCCACGAAAAAATAAAAAGTCCCACTTCGAAAAATTCCTTCCCCAGCCTTCCGTCAAATGCCTTCCTTTCTTTTTCTAAAATGCCTAGCGTCCCCTGCCTTTCATTCTGTCAAAGTTGAAAAATGCAGTGTCCTCTTCCGAGATAGCCCCTTTTGCGTCTCCTCCAAAACCAAAAAGAGCCAACTGCTCTTTTCCTTTCCACTTTCTTGAAAACCCAACGAGACCAAAAGAGGAAGCTTCTTGCATGCATCTATCAATGCAGAACAGCTGCTTGTGTTTTGCTATGTGTGGACAAGAAGTCAACCCCTATGCCAAACAGCTGCTTGTGTTTTGCTATGTGTGGACAAGAAGTCAACCCCTCTGCCAAACAGCTGGGGGGGGCCCCCCCCCACCTTATACTATTTCTTTTTCATCAAATTTTCCCATTGAGAACTCATCAAAACCGTTCATTTTGAATAGGTTGGAAGCCGCCAACCAGTTTATCACTAAAGTGTTACAGATCTTTAAGGAGTTACGGAGAATTTTGAACAAAAATAAGGTCGAATAGGGATGGCCTAGCTAGTTTACATTTTGACAAGGGATCATGGAGACAATGAAAGAAAGAATGTGCTTTGATGAATTTTAATGATGGTTCCATGTTTTGGGGAGTTTTTGAGAAAAAACTAAGCTTTAGAAGGTTTTTATGAAATTAAATCTTTTGGGAATAATTGTGCTTTGGTACCATGATATTTATCTTACCACCTGACCTATGTAGTAAAATAATTTTTCACTACAATTTACTTTATACTGCTAGAACAATAGGTATATTCCATCTTATTTGTCATATACAAGAGGTATGTAGTCTTGAGTTATATGTCCTGAAACGTCTGTCACCATCCAATCCCAAACAAGAGCTAGGGACATCACACCCACATTGTGGTGAAGAGTGTTAGGGTGTGTGTATGATCCATTTAAGTTAGATCATGGTGCACACATAAATAAAATGAATATTTTCAAAAACATGAATTTTCTTTTGGGCTATTCCTATTTATGTGGAATATTATGTTGTGTACTTGAGCTCTGTTATTTTATTATGTTTAATTTTGGTTAAATCTAAAATGTCAATTATCATCCTTTAGACTTATGACTATCTTTTTTTAATTTTAGCTATGAATTAACTGAAAAATTTAATTTAATCATGTTAGCACACACTTTGTTATCACAACATTCAAGGGGTGTATGACCCGAGTGGCCAACATCCCGGCAGCACATCTTCTACCAAAGTACAAGCACGATCTGAGGGTGTCACATTTGATATATATTTATCCTAACATGGTCATGTGACATGCAATACTACTTGGGTATATTGACGTTGTTGGTGGGTCTGGACACTTGCCAATATTCACTTGCATTAATTGGATTTGGAAAGATAAAATTATCTTGACTTTTAACTACAATAACTGAAAGAGTATCAACAAAATTGATCTCAACTATAGCAAGACCATCTTTTTTATTCCTATTTCATCCAGCCGAATGTAATTTAAATTAACAACTTTATAGAATTTTAGGTTTTTCTTCTTTTTTTTTTTTTTTTTTGAAAGGAAACCTGCATTTTGTATTCATATATTGATCATATTACACTGTTTATCAAAAACAACATTTTCCAAAACTTCCTTAGGATGATCTTCCATCCACACTAACTCTTCACTTGCATTTAAAGCTAACTTTGCAAGACTATGAGCAACATTGTTACAAGATCTCTTCACATGTACCACTTTCCAGTTCCCTCTATTGTGCAGAATAGCTTTTAAATCCTCAATCAATTGACCATGCCATTCCCAATTCACTTCTAAACTGTTAACAACTTTTACAACAGATAATGCATCGCCTTCTAGTTGCACATTCCTGAAATGTAGGTCTTCACATAACTTCATGGCCCTCCATAAAGCAAAAACTTCTGCTATGACAAGATCTGCAACATGTTTTCTAGGATAGCATAGAGAAACTAATACCTCTCCATAGTTGTCTCTAGCAACTACCCCAATCCCACCTTTGTTTTCACTGGACTTCATAGCTGCATCCCAGTTCACCTTCACCATATCACCCACTAGTAACTTCCAATGATGACAATTATTACTCTGAACTCCACCAGTTTCCTGAGCTTTACCTTGCTTAATCTGCGCCAATTGGTACTCAGACAAACATTCAACAGCTTTGTTAAAAATTACATTAGGTGCTTCAAATTTATTTTCAAAAACCAAGCCATTTCTTCTTAACCAGATTCCTCTCAACACCACAGCCATTACCACTAACTGATCTAGAGGCAATTTAGAAAACCAGTCAGACCATAAGTCAAAGAAATATTTTTCACTACTTTGCCATTTCTGCACTGGACTCCTTTCACACGCCCATATATCACTTGCCCCATTACAACTCCATAGAGCATGGCATACTGACTCATCCATATTTTTACAAACTAGACAAGTAGCTATTTTCAAAACAGCTCTTCTTTTTAAATTCATCTTAGTTGGTAGGCAATTGTTTTAGCCTTCCAAATAAAGATTTTAACTACCCTTGGAATTTTCATTCTCCATAACCCCTTCCATACCTCACTTGACTTGCCTGATACTTCCCCTTTCTCCCTTCTTTTTCTGTTTACTTCAAAATGATATGCACTTTTCACAATGTACATACCATTCTTCGAAAATGCCCAAATCTGTTTATCAGGGAGTCCAGAAAAGCTAACAGGTAATTTACAAATTGTTTGGGCCTCATGTTCATTAAACACCTTCTCCACTAGTTCAATACCCCATTCCTTCCTCTCGGCTCTTATTAGCTCCTTCACCTTTGCTTCAGCATTCAACATTTTAAGTGGTAATTGAATTCTATAAGTGACAGCCATAGGTATCCACTTATCTTTCAAGATTCTTATACTCTTCCCATCACCAACCCTCCAAACCAACCCTTCCTTCAATAGATTGAGAGAACTCCACAAACTTCTCCATATTGCAGAGGGTTTAAATCCTAAAGAGGAATTCAATATATCAGCAGTTTTAAAATATTTATCTTTTAACACTACAGGAGCCATGGATAAAGGATTCATCATCACCCTCCAACACTACTTTGCAAGGAGAGCTTGGTTAAAAGCTTCCAACTCTCTAAATCCCAACCCACCATCCCATTTTGACATTCCCATCTTGGCCCAACTCCTCCATTGTATTCTGTTATCCTTTTGTTTAAACCCCCCCCCCCCCAAGAATTTAGCCATTTGTGAAGCTATCTCATTACATAATCTCTTTGGCAATCTGAATACACTCATATAGTAGGTAGGAACAGCTTGTATAACAGCCTTTAAAAGCATTTCTTTCCCCGATGGAGAGAGGAAAAGATTCTTCCAATTGCTGAGTTTTTTCAACACATGATCCTTAAGCATACTGAAAGATTGGTAATTAGACCTACCAACCATAATTGGCAGGCCTAAATATTTTTCACAGTTGTTCTGTACACGAGCCCCACAATCTTTAATTATTGCATTCCTCACATTCAAATCAATTGTAGGACTGAACAGTATTGTTGTCTTGTGCTTGTTAAGGCTTTGGCCAGATGCCTTCTCATATACCTACAACATCCCACTAATCTTCCTCCATTCCTTCCATGTAGCCTTCCCAAATATTAGACAATCATCTACAAATAGCAAATGAGTCAACTTAACCCCACCTCTAGCCACTGTCACCCTTTTAAGTTCATCTTTCTATCTTGCCTTTTCAAGCATTGTGCTTAGTCCCTCAGCACATAGAAGAAATAGGTAAGGAGACAATGGATCTCCTTGCCTTAATCCTCTAGTAGGTATAAAGTATTCACCTAGCCTTCCATTTACAATATTAGCATAAGATACTGATGAGATGCAGCTCATAATCAATTCTGTCCATCTAGAACCAAATCCAAGTTTTTTCATTACTACTTCCAGGTATCCCCATTCAACCTTGCCATAGGCTTTAGAAATATCCAGCTTCACAGCCATACTTCCCACCCTACCCTTTTGTCTACACTTCATGGTATGCAACACTTCATAAGCTGCAATAATATTGTTAGATATCAACCTCCTAGGAATAAAAGCACTTTGGCTTTTTGAGATGATCTCATCCATCACCTTTTTAAGCCTATTTGCAAGAGTCTTTGCAATGATCTTGTAAAATACATTGCAAAGACTAATAGGCCTAAATTTATTAACACTCCTTGGATCTTTAACTTTAGGTACCAATGCTATGAAAGTCTGACTAACAGTCCTTTGTAAAGTGCCTCCATTTAAGAATTTTAACATAGCATCAACCATCTCTTTTCCAACCACATGCCAGAACTCTTGGTAGAAACATGCCCCAAAGCCATCGGGACCAGGGGCTTTCATAGGTCCCTGACTCGTGGTCAAATGTGCTTCCAAGTGTAGAAGTGTCAAGTTGTATCAAGGATAAGTCCAGGATCGTATTCCACAGGGACAATGGGTTATCAAAGCGTATAAGAGATTTGTGAGTAACAAATGAATCAAGTATGAGAGATGAAAATAAAATTCAAATGCAATGCAAGAAGATAATTGAAGTTGAAATTAGAGTTTCTAAAATAAACAAATTAACGAACACTTGGGTTGGGTATGAGACTCTCTTTATTTCAGATTCTAGATAATTTTCTCGATTAACAATCCAATCAAGGCATTGCTAATCGGAAGATACAAATTTAAGCTCAAGTTTTGCAATATTTTCCTTATAGATTCTCTACTTTACTAGTCAAACACACATTAACAAACAACTGAGAGAGGCCTTGATAGTTTTCAAGCTTTTGTTGTGCCTTACGTCAACAACAAAACAAGAACTAGAGCCACGATCTATTTTCAATTTAAATCCGACTAGTAATATAGTGAAATCAACAATCAATCATAGAATATTGCATTAAACTAGAATCCAAAACAAATCACGTCCCATTCCACAACCCAAGCTTAAGAAATTAGCTACACATAATATTTCTAGCAATAAAAAGTAATCTAAGTAAACTCATATTAAAAATTAAAGAAAATACTAACATAGAATAAATCTTAAAATGCAAAATAGATGATCTTTAAAATACCCAGCAGTTTAAACGGTCAAAGCTCAAAGAAATAAAACAAATCAAAACTAAATAAATGAATAAAACTTAAGAAAATTAAATGAAGCTTAACGCTGCCCAAAGGAAATGAAAAGAACAACAAGCCAACTCCGCTAACAGACCAAATGAAATGAATCCGTAAATAAAATTCTAATCCAAAGAGAATGGGAAGTAGAGGTTGAAACAGCCGCCACAAGAAACGAAATAAAAAAAAATAAAAAAAAAACAAGAGGGAGTTCTCCTGGGTCTGTAAACCTCAGCCTGAAAAATAAAAACAGAAAAAGAAAACAAATAACCAGCCAAAACAGAAAATGAAGCAAAAAAAAAAGAGTTCCGTCTTGAGGTCTAGCTAGCGTAAACGAAAAGAACAAAAAAAAAAACAAGAAGAAAAAAACTAAAACTGCATTCCGTCCAAATGAAAAAGAAGAGAAAATGAATAAACTTTTTTACTAGTCTATTCTGCTGCTAAACGAAAACCAGGTGAAGTCTAAAAAAATGAATGAAAATGAAAGAAACAATAAAAATCAAGCTTAGCTACTAAATCAAAAGAAAATAAAATAAAATAAAACTCAAAGCTAAAAACAAGCTGCTGCTGCCGCTAGCTTCTAAACTCCAAGAAAATAAGTAAAAACTCCTGCATATGTTGCTGCCTCCAGCTAAATAAATACTGATCTCCTGCTGCTGCTGCACGTCCGAGTGTTCCCCAGGTGTAGAACCAAAAAGCACTCCAGCATGTTCTTCTTTGAGTGAAGTCCAGCTCTGTCAAAGTTGAGGGCCAACAGCTTTATTCTTCTGCTGATCTGCTGCACGTCCGAGTGCTTCCATGTGATCTCCTGCAACGTGCCTAGTGCTAGGTTTGTAATGCAATTCACATGCCAAAAGCTGAAACCAAATAATCCTCTGCTGCCTCCCATCCAAAAAAGAAAGAAAGAATTAAATCTGATGCTGCTTTCCAACGAAATCTAGCATGATGCATGAGCTACGTTTCCTCGTTGCATGTGTGTTGCATGTGTGAGTCCGAATGAGTGTTCTGCTTGTGTGAGTGTTCTGCAACGTGCAGGTTGTGTGCTGTCCGAATGAGTTTGTTGTTGCATGTGCATTGCATGTGTGAGTGGCTACTGTTCGAGTGAGTTTCGTTCTGCATGTGCATTGCATGTGTGAGTGGCTGCTGTCCTGCATGTGTGAGCTGGTCTACATGTGTACATGTGTGCATGCATGTGTGAGCTGGTCCACGTTTTCTGCATGTGTTATTTCTCTTCTCCTGTTGTAGCAGCTGCTGCATATCAGAGTGAGTGGGTGTGTCACTTTTCTGCAACGTGCTGTCCATGTGATGCTGCTTGTGTAAATGGTCTGCATGTTTGCATGTGTGAGTCCGCTGCATGGTGTCCGTGTGGTGCTGCTTGTGTAAATGGTCTGCATGTTTGCATGTGTGAGTCCGCTGCATGGTGTCCGAATGAGTGGTTGCTGTCCATGTGGTGAATGGTCTGCATGTTTGCTGTTCATGTGGTGCCCGAGTGAGTGGTTGATGTCCATGTGATTTTCTTTCTTCATGTGTGAGTTGGTGTGATCCGAATGATGTTGCATTTGATCTCTATTAGATGAGATTCCATAAAACCACAATTAACTTCTCTATTTTCTCATAGGTCCCATTCTTTCTTTCCTTCCATAAATGCCATACAATATATAAATGAAATGATATTATAGTTTAAGTATTTTAAGGGCAAATATGAGACTTTGATGTGCAAAAATATTGGCATCAATTAATTTGACATTCAATATTAGAATTTGATGCATAATTAAGTGTTCAATTCTTATTTGATAAAATAAATTACTCATTTAAACAACTTAATTATGCAATTCTAACCCTTTATCAGTCCCATCATCTTCAATGCAATCACCACCTCTTCTTTTGTAAAAGTCTTCTCAAGAAAGTGATTCATAGCTTCTGACACTCTTGGCTCTATCTCAGCAATGCAGTCATTTATAGCTTCTTCTGATGGCTTGGCACTTGAATACACCTCAGAAAATGATCTCGAAAAGCCACTGCAATATCCTCCTGATTGAGCTGAATTATTGCATTTTTAATGCTTTTGGAACCAATATATATTAATTCTTTCATTACTTTATCATTGGTTTTATATGGAAAAATGAATAAATCAAAGTTGTGATTTTAATTGATTAAAAGTATGAATTTCTGCTCTAATTTTATCAACTGTTGATTAATATGGATTATGGTACATATCGCTGGAGCGGCAGCTTCTGGCCGCTCGAGCGAAGTCAGGCAGATTCAAATGCTCGACTTCCGCTCGACAGTGGGCTCGAGCGAGTTGCGGGAAAAGAGATCGCTAGAGCGGAGGCATTTGGCCGCTCGAGCGAATTCAGGCAGAGTCGAACGCTCGATGTTAGCTCGACAGGCCGTTCGAGCTAACTTAGGCAGAGTCGAACGCTCGATGTTCGCTCGACAGGCCGCTCCAGCGAATTCAGGCAGAGTCGAACACTCGATGTTCGCTCGACACTCCGCTCGAGCAAATATCGTATTTTACAGATCAGGGTTTATTCCGCCGTCAGAGTATATATATGTTTTTTTTTACATCTAAGGACGGACCTTTGGCTGGAAAACTCTGTTTTGATTAGAGAAACACTTAGAATTCATTTTTCCTTTGATTTTCGTTCAAATTCGGAGAGGAGGATTCATACAATCGATCATTCACGCAGCTACACAATTTCCACTGGATCATTCACTCACACTGCAGCAGATTGAAGAACTCCTTGAGGGGTCCAATTGCCACTGCAGCTCAGCCTCCTCCACCGCTTCGAATCTTCATCTCCATTCAATTGGCTTGATCTTTTCAATTCCCTACTTGCTATTTCATTTCAGTTTTGAGTTTCTGAATTATTTTGGAGAATTTTGATTTAGACGTTTGAGTAATTTATTTGTTATTCATTTAATTCATGTTATTTATTTTTATCATTTCGTTAAGCTTTCATTTTAATAGTGATTACAATTACGGTGGTTTAATTTGAGAATTTGTGATTTGAATATAATGATGAACCCTAGAACATTGATTTTTGGGACTTTTCAATTTTCAGTGCATGTTTTGTCAATTACTTCCTAATTTAGTTTTATTAATTTCTGAGTTTAATCTATTAGTCCTTTACATTCCAATCTGACAATCAAAATCTAAAAACATGAATCTAGTCCATGACTAGTACCCTTTTCCATCCATTGCACATACCATCATTTTATTTTCTCTTTGTGAAGTTTTTCACCTTTTTGAACGAGTTTGATTTTTAAGCAACTTTCCCTGAAGAGACGATCTAGGAATTTATTCCTAATTATTACATGACATCCTCCTGCACTTGGGATAGCTTTAGTGCTACTCATTTTTTAATACACCTCAGAAAAATGATCTCGAAAAGCCACTACAATACCCTCCTCATCCTCTCTCAACACTGAATAATTATCTAGTATTGATAGTATTTTGTTCCTTTTCCTTCTTTGATTGCCACACTCATGAAAGAATCTAGTGTTTTTATCCCCCAAAGTGTACCAATTTCTTTTTGCACGTTGTCTCCATTTGATATCTTCCATTTCCAATAACAAACCAACCTTTTCTTGCAGCATCACAATCATCTTGTTTCATCCAACAAGCCTCAAATGTGAAAGGATAATTTTGTCTTCTCTTTCTCAGCTCTCCTTGAGTAATAGAAAGTAAAATAGGTTGATGATTAGAGCATCTTCCAATTAGCACCTCTACTTTTATCTCCTTAAAATCAGATCTCCACTTCTCATTTACTACAAACCTGTCTAACCTTTCTTTTGTAAAAGAATTATCATCATGTTTATTAGACCAGGTATAAGCACTACCTCTACAGCCAATGTCACTCAAGCCACAATCCTCCAATGCATTCCTAAATAAATTGAGCTGACTATCTGGTCTTCTCTTACCTCCCGCCTTCTCATTTTGTCACAATATTTTATTAAAATCTCCCCCTACACACCAAGCAATTCCATTCTTAGGCGTTAACTACCTTAACAACTCCCAAGATAGCTCTCTTTTTCTTGTTTCAGGGTGCCCATAAAAACCTGTGAATTGCCAATCCTTTCCTTCCTTCTCCCCTTTAACCATGACACTTATATGCCAACTTGAGTAATTAATCACCTCTACTACATGCTCATGCCTCCATAACAAAACCATACCTCCTCTCCTCCCATCAGAATCCACCACAAGGCATCCTTCCATGCCTAACTTCCTCTGTAAATTTGAAATTTTACAGCTTTTTGTTTTGGTTTCACAAATAAACACCGGTGTGGGCCACTTATCCTTAACCAATAGGCTAAGGTCTTGAACTGTCCGAGGGTTCCCAAGCCCTCGACAGTTCCAACATATAATATTCATAATGTTGGGTGCCGCTGCTCAGCAACCACCACCCCTGGTCTGTTCTCAACACAAACAATCTCAGAATTACCCTTGAACCTCTTACCATCCACCATCATCTCACTGAACTCTTCAATCTCCTCAAAACCTCTTTTTATCAAGGAGTGGCTAGAAGTCTTACCTGACTTAGGCCTAGATCTAGTTCTCCTTTTCCATCTTGAGACCTTCTTACTATCATCCCCTTCACCTACACACAAATTCTCAATTAACTACTCATTTCCAGATATAGAAACCTGGAATTCCTTTTGCTTTTCAGTCCCACCAGGCCTCCCCTTATTCACATCTTGCAATAGGTCTGGAGATTGTGGTTCCCCAACCTGAGTCTCCTTTTGTTTGATCTCTTCCTTTCTCATTTTACTTCCTATTTCCTCCATTTCTTCTCTAATCTCATCCTTTTGAAATACCCCATCTTCCTTCACAATATTCAAAGTCTGACTCCCTTGATCTTCCCTCTCCTCCTTTTTTCTTTTTCTTTTTGTTCCCCTTTCTATACTGTATTCTTTCTTAATTAAGGTATAGCTCTAAGCCAAACACCATACTGGCCAGAGCTTTTAGCAATCTCCTTACAACCTTCCTTTTCATGGACTATTCTACCACATTTAAAACACATCCTCGGCAACTTTTCATACTGAAAAGGTACCCAACATTTCTTCTCATCCACTACAATTGTTCTTCCTCAGGCAAAAGGTTTTTTCAAATCACATTCAACCTTCACCCTCAGACATCTACCCCAACCTGATCCATCTTCCAGTACATCAACCTCAACAGCCTCCCCCATAGATCTCCCTATTACTTCCCCCATCATCTTATTCATGTAGCTCAGTGGTAAATTCAACATCTGAATCCATAGGCATGCATGATCAAAATCTATCATGCTAGGTTGAGTTTCTCCATCAAATTCTTTTAAAACAAACAGGTGATTGTCAAACAACCATGGACAACCATTCATCACTCTCAATTTATCTCTACGGTAAACAAAAGTGATAACATAATAGTTTCTATCAATTTCCTGAAATTCTAGAGGCTTACCCACCTTCCACACTCTTTCCATCATAGTTCTGGCGGTATCCTTCCCAATCCTTCTTTCCAGAACAATTTTCCCTATCAGAATGCGATCTCCTTTCCCTCACATCACACCAGTCCATTTCTTTTGTATCTCTATCGGACAGTCTTCTTCATCATTCAGTTTCAGTCGCCTCCAAACCTCCTCCATTTCCTCCATTGCTTGTTACTCAACCAACTTAGTACTCTGTTCACCAATGCAAGCAAGAGACCAGACGCTTCTTCCTCTCAGGAGAAAGAAGACTACACACTTCTCTTCAATCGCTCTCCAAGGCGGGAAAAATGGTTGCGAGAGACTAGTAGTAGCACATATATAGTTTGATTCTGGAACAAATGCTTATGAGCCTCTCTTCTTGGTAATATATGAATTTTAGGTATTTAGTACCAATAGATTCTCACTTACAAATATTAATCATTGAAAATATAAATAAAAAGCAATAATTTAAATAAAGTGAACTATATAATCGTTATGTTTAAAAAAAATCATCAGAAAAATGCTTGTTATAAATTATAATAATTGAAATAAAATATATTTTATTTAATTAAATAATAAATTATAACCAGTAGATTTGTAAAGTATGAAAAACAAAATTCTAAAGAAATAATAAAAAATTTAAAAATAAATAATATTGTATTATTATACAAAATTTAGATGAATAATTGAGTGGAATAGACAAAAAGCAAAAAAATTGTAATATTAAGTAAAATTTGCCTAATAGAATAGCCAATTCAATACTAATACTCCTATATCTAGGATGATCCAAGGTAACCGAGTCTTTATTTAACTCCATCGGATTCCCTATATATACAGGATTACAAATTCATGAAAATACTAGAATTATATTGTACCATTAAAAGGCATCATTGTAGTCATGTTCTAACTATTCCGATCACAAATTGAGTCTCCTCTATGGTCAACTTCCAAGCGAATCCAGAGGTGGGGTTTTCAGTAACCCTTTTCTCAGTGCATTTTACGTAGATTTGCTAAAGTCTCATCATGCATGGAGGAGAGAGTCCCAGAGTTGAAGGCCTAGAGGATCTGTGGAGGAAGCTTAAATTAACAGAGGAGGAGGAGGTGGTGCTGGAAGTGGATGGTAGTGGGAACGAAGACATACGATGGAAAGGAGAAAAAAGTCTGATTGGGAGGGTTTGCTCTAACCAAGTGGTAGGGAAGGATTTGACTAGCAATACAATGGCAAAGATCTGGAGGATTAGTAAGAAGGCCTCCTTCCAAGAAGTCGACAAAAATACCTTTGTTATTACCTTCGAAACACATGCGAATTTACACAGAATTTTGGAAGGCAAACCATGGTTTTTGATAACGCATTGTTTCTACTTATGCCCTACGACAGAATAATGAGATCGGGGAAAATAGCTTTCGAAAGTGAAGCTTTCTGGATGCAAGTCCATAATCTACCTTTGGGCTGTATGTCGGAGGAATGGGGCAATCAAATAGGAAACTTGGTGGGAAAGGTAATAGAAGTTGACGTCGAGGAGGACAACATTGGATGGGGGAGGTGTTTACGTATAAAGGTGAAGTTACAACTTAAAAAGCCTATTGCTAGGGGTCGATTCATAAATGTCCAACGCACAAAACATTAGGTTCACTTCCGATATGAAATGCTACCAAAGATTTTCTTCCACTGTGGTTGGATTCTTCATGAAGAACAGGGGTGTCAAGCAAATCGAGGGGACCATAGTGAAGAAGACTCTGCTATTAAGTCACAGTTTGGACCATGGCTTCGGGCTGAGGGTGCTCCTAGACGTTGGTCTAGTCAAACGCGAAATACAGTGGAGAGGGGGCAAGGAAAAAAGGAAAATTGGCGGTCGGGGAGGGGAGGAAACACCTGAGGGAAGCATTGCAAAAGGGTGGTCGGCAGAAGGGCTAAACAAAGTATAGGCGAGTTCCATTCTCCCTCAGGTACAGAAACCTATAACAACAATAAGGGGAGCCAATATAGATGCTAACTGGTATGGTCAGAAGTCGGCGAATCTTGAGGTAGGAAGGGATGTGATGGAAGCTAATCTCCCCTCTATCTTGGGGGGAAAAGTTTTCTCAAACTCTAGGAGGGGTATTTTTAGGCGGGAAGATGGCAAGGAAACCGAAGTGAACTCTGGGCCAAAAAAAGGGACTAGGCTCTATGGTACACTAGATCTTCCTCTTAAACAAAATGGGCTCAGTCCTCTTACGGTTGCTAGCTCGGAAGAAAACAAAAAAGGGCAAATACTAAACCCTGCTCTAAGTCAATTAATGTAGAAGGAGGTACGTAGATGGAAACGCCAGGCCTGGGTGCAAAAATGCTCAACAACCTCTTCCATCTCCACAAGGTCTCAAGGTGCAAAACGTGCTATAGAGGTAAGTACTGTTAGTCCTGTTCCTCAAAAGAAATCCAGAAAACCTGCTTTGGTGGGTAATTTGGAGGTTAAAAATGAACAATCTGAGTTGGTGGTGGCTGTGAGTCAGCCCGACTAGAAGAAATAAAGATCTTAAGTTGGAACTGTTGGGGGCTTAGGAACCTATGCTAGAGCTAACAGTATTGCTAAAACTCTCAATTTCAAGGGTTACTTTGTAAGTGCGGCAGTAGGTAGAAGTAGAGGACTCATTCTTTCGTGGAAGTAGAAAGATCTACTAGAGCTAGTAAATTTCTCAAAACGCCACATTAATGTAATGGTGAATGATGCCCAATGCAATTTTAAGTGGCTTTTGACTTGTTTCTATGGGCACCCAAATTCGAACTTAAGAAAACAGGCCTGGAGCTTGCTTTCCTCTTTCAAGCCTAGGAGGGATGGAGAGTGATAGGTGATTTTAATGAGGTTCTTTTTAATAATGAGAAGGAGGAGGGGGGGGGGGGGGGGGGCGGGGGGAACCCAGAAATGAAAATCTCATGAGCATGTTCAGAAACCTTCTGGAGAAGGGAAACCTGCTTGATCTAGGGTGGAAAAGAAACAAGTTCACATGTTGTAACCATCATGAAGATGAGTCTTTCACTAAGGAAAGACTTGATACAGCTATAGCCAACACAAGATGGAGATTAAACTACTCGGAGGCTTCAGTGGAAACACTTCCAGCTATCTGTTCTGATCACAGCCCAATACTACTATCCTGTAGTTTTGAGAGGTGCTCAGCATACAGATACCACACTTCTTTTAAATATGAGGCCAATTGGAACAAGGAAGAAGGATGTAGCGAGATAGTTTCTGAAGCATGGCAAGGGGCAAAGAGACATTGGCTGATAGGTGGAGACAAAAACACAAACTTTTATCATGCCTGTGTTAATCACAAAAGGAAAAAGAATACCATCACTAGAATACTAGATATGGAAGGAACAGTAATGAGTGAAAAGGAAGACATAGCAGCAGGTTTCAAGAGTCACTACACAGCAATCTACAAGTCGACACAACCTAATTCAGTATGTATTGAGCAGAGCCTTCAGGGTTTGGAACCAAGGCTTATAGTTGAAATGAAGTAGTGGCTGGACAAGGATTGTACAGAAAGGAAAGTGGAGGTGGCTCTCAAGCAAATGTCCACTTTCAAGCCTCCAGGCCCTCATGGCTTTAGTGCAGGCTTTTTTCAAAAACATTGGGGAATAGTTGGGCCTGAGGTCTCACAAGCAGTACTGGATTTCTTTAAATTAGGAGTTTTACCAAGGGATTTAAACCACACACAGCTAGCTTTAATTCTTAAGGTTAACTCCCCTATTTTCAGTACATGATTTCAGACCCATCTCCCTTTGCAATGTAGTTTATAAGCTTATCTCAAAGGTCTTGGCAAACAAAATGAAATGTATGTTGGATAAGGTGATCTCTTGGAACCAAAGTGCCTTTATCCCCAAGAGATTGATAACGGACAACATAATGGTGGCTTATGAGGTTCTTCATACAATGCAAACAAAATAGAAAGGAAAAGAAGGTTCTGTGGCAATCAAGCTAGATATGTCTAAAGCCTACGACAAGGTTGAGTGAGACTTTCTAGAGGCTGTGTTATTAAGACTGGGTTTTAGACAGAGATGGATAGATTTATTGATGAAATATTTTAAGTCAGTCTCATATTCTGTTATCATTAATGGAATCCCAGGGGAGGCCATTATCCCTTTAAGAGGACTGAGACAAGGTGAGCCCTTGTCACCTTACTTGTTCTTAATATGTGTTGAAGGACTTAGTGCTTTACTACATCAAGCTTAAATGAGAGGGCTGATTAAGGGAGTGGCAGTAACAAGGGATGGATTAAGAATCAACCATCTCCTATTCGTGGATGACTGTGTTATTTTTTGTAGGGTAAAGCTAGTGGAGCGGTATGTAATTCATGATATCTTGGTACAATATGAGCAAGCTTCTAGTCAAACTTTAAACAAAGAACAAACCAGTGTCTATTTTAGCTCTAATAGAAGTGGGGAAGCAAGGGATTTCATTTTACAACAAGTAAATGGCTTGAGGTGCAATGACTATAACAAATATCTCGGCCTCCCTACAGTGGTTGGAAGATCAAAGTATAATTCATTTAGAAGTCTGAAGGAAAAGATATGGAAGAGAATTAACAGCTAGAAAACAAAATTTCTTTCTTCTACTGGAAAGGAAGTCTTGATAAAAAAAAAGTGTCTTACAGGCTATTCCAGCATATGCCATGAGTGTCTTTAAGTTACCAATTCCACTTTTAAAAGAGATTAAAGCCTTATTGGCCAGATTTTGGTGGAGCAATAAAAGGGAAGGGAGAGGAATTCACTGGAAAACTTGGAAGTTTTTGGGTTCAGTCAAAAATCAAGGGGGTTAGGCTTCAGGGATCTCAGTTGTTTCAATAAAGCACTTCTTGCAAAACAATTGTGGAGATTTATGATGGAACCAAACCTTTTGGTTTCTTGGGTTTTCAAACAAAAGTATTTTCAACATAGTGACCTCTTGGAGGCCAGATTAAGGAAGCAATGGTATGGAGGGTGGGGAATGGGAAAAGCATCAAAATGTGGAAGGACAAGTGGCTACCTCATCTGTGACTTATCAGATCCAGACTCCCATGAACACCTTTGATATAGAAACCAGGGTGGAAGCATTGATTGATAAGGTAACCATATTATGGAAAAAAGAGGTGGTGGCTGCAGTTTTCAGAGAAGATGAAGCAAAGTTGATCCAATCTATCCCATTGAGCAGCAAAGGGTCATGTGACAGAAGGATATGGGAAGCTTCAGCAAGAGGGATTTTCTCTGTCAAGAGTGCCAACTTCCTGGAAACCTTATTACAAAAAAGAAGCACAGGTGACACATCCTCAAGTGGGTCTGCTAATGGCCTATGGAAAAAGATCTGGTGCCTTAATGTACCAGGTAAGGTCAAAATGCTGTTATGGAAATGCTTCAACATAATTCTTCCCACTAGAGACAATCTCTTCAGAAAGAACATAGTGGAAGGTAATACTCCAGTTTGTCTTAGAGAACCTAAAACCGTTGTGCATGTAGTCTAGGACTGTCTTGCAGCAGCAGATGTAAGGGGTGGGATTCTGCTTTTCAAAAAATGGAAAAGGAATTTCCATGATTTCCAACTAATATGGGAAGAAATGGTGGTGAAACTGAATTAGGAAGAGTTAGAACTGGCATCTGTATTCCACCACCTATGGACAAGGAGAAATGGTCTGATTTTTCAGGATGTGTTTAAGTCTCCCAATACAGTTACCACAATGGAACAAGTAGACCTTGCAATGTACAATGAGATTTTGACAAAAAATTCAGAGAGAACAGCTGGAAGACAAACAAATGAATCTAGCCAGCCTTGGAAACCACCTATGTGGCCTAATTATAAAGTGAACTTTGATGCAGCTTTTGATCAAGCTAGTGGAAGAATGGGGATAGGGGTGGTTATAAGGGATTCAGAAGGGGAAGTACTGGGGTGTTTGACAACACCTAAGGAGCACGTCTCTTCGGTTTTCCAAGCAGAAAGCTATGATCTTCACAGAGCTATGGAGTTATGAATTGAGTTAGGATTGCCACAAGTTTGTTTTGAAAGGGATGCAAAAGCTGTTATAGATGCAGTAAACTCAAAGGAAGAAGACAGCTCATAGTCTGGACAGAAGATTAAGGATCTACAACAACTTATGGCAGCCTGCCCTGCGTCAAAACTAGTCTTTGTACATAGATCTGCTAATGTAAGTGCTCATACAACAGCAAAGCTAGCAATTAGAGTTTCTAGTGAAAATGTTTGGCTGGAAGATGGCCCTGTTGAAGTCAAAAGATCCATCATGGATGACTTAGCTTGTAATGTACCAAATCAATCTTAGTAATGAAATTGCTTTCCTTCAAAAAAAAAAAAAAAAAAAGGCATTATCGCACAGATCAAATACACCACTGTACTTACAGCTTAAAGAAAAAATACAAACACCGATCGATCACAATATATAGAATACTAATTAGAGGAATATCGAACATACTGTCAACTTATTTTACTATGATTTTTTATTTTTTTATTTTTTATTTTATTTTATTCTTATTAAACTAATTGAGTTGTTCTATTTATCATTCATACACCACTTATTTGTTAGAGGAAAATTTAATAAAAAAATTAAAATAGATATAATGTGCGGTGCGTGAGTATGATAGGTAGACATTTTCAATATATAAATCATTTACCAACTAGTTGACTTTTGTCTTGACAAGACAAGTAATCGATCTAGCAACTGGTCATTAAAGACCTCAAGGAGATGCAATATTTCTTGGGTGTTAAAGTGTTCACCATCCCAGTCCCAGCCTAACTAGCCAGCCCATTGACAAAATGACACCTTTCATACCCAACATAAACCTTAAATTATCTTTCCTTTTTTTTTCCTTCCCCCATTCTCTCTCTCCTCTCCATATCATCTTCCCCTTCCCTCTCCCATGTCCAACATCTCACTCTCTTTCTCTTATCTCCCGCCCTATGTTTTTAGTTCGTTACCATCTCCATCTACCATCCTTAGGTTTTCCAACCAAGTCCATCAGTAATCTTCTTTGATCTCCCCCCTCTCTCGGTCACAAAGCTCATACCTTTATGGGGTTCAAGATCTCCAACCTTAATTGTGCTCGGTTTCCCTCTGGCCATCCTTGTCAATGCCTCATTGTGCCAACCATACGTAAACAATGATGAGCTCCCTCTCTATGTCTCTTTATCTATCTCACTCTTTCAACTCTGAAGCCAAACACATTTTAGGGTCAAAAGATCCCAAACCGTGCCTTGTGATACCCCATATTTTCTTGTATTTTAATTAAATATTTATTTTATTTATTATTATTATGGGTTTTCTTGTTTCAAATTTAAGATGATTTTCGTGTTATTATTTTATAATTTCTAAGTGTGAAATTTATTTCAATGTGTTTTTCCTATTATTATTTATTGTTTATTATTTAAATTTCTATTTATTTTAAATTATTTTATTGTTTGATTTTACTATTTTATTTTACTTAGTTACTGTGTTTTTTTTTAAATTTAAATTATTATTTTAAATCATTTTCACTGGATCAGTTTTAAGATCCCAAGATGTACAGACTGGATCTAATTTCTTTCCCTTTTTCTTTTTCCCTTTTTCTTCCATTTTCCTCTTTTTCTTTTTCCTCTTCCATTTTTCTCCACAGCCCACACGACCACTCCTTCTTCCTCTCTACCCGTGCGTCTCTCTCACCTCCAGCATGCCACCTTATGCCGCCACTAGCCGTCACCATCTAGTCCACCACCTGCCGACAACCTCCCCACCCCAACCTCCATCTCTCTCTCTCTTTGGTTGTGTGTAACCCATTCTGGTTCTACACTTTTTGCGTTGTTGTGCAGCGCCATCACCCCCACGGTACCTTCCCCTCTTGCCAACCATCACCCTCAACCAAGCTCAACCCTTAACTCACTACTGTTCTCTCCCACGAACACACCAAAGGCCATCGGTTTTCTCTCCTTTTCGCTGCCATCCACTTGCATCTGGCCACTACACCACCACAAATGGCTTCCTCATCCACCAGTGACCTCCCCTAGCCAATATCATGCCCCACCATGACCCCTAGCCACCACACTTTCTTTCACTCTCCCATAGCCTCTCTCTCTCTCTCTCTCTCTCTCTCTCTCTCTCTCTCTCTCTCTCTTTTGTCGATCTTCACCATGCACCACCACCCACGGTCTCCAGCCACCACCATCCACTCCACCGACCTCCATAAGCCCTCCATGGCCAACCCAAGTCTCCCTCAACTCCCTTTCAAATTTTCCACAGACATCACTTGAAAACATTGATCTGCCGCTGCTCAGCCACTTTTGGCGTCACCTTTGATCTTTCGGAGTTGCCTTTCATCGTTGTAAATAATTTTTCAAATAATTTTTTTGAGATTTAAATATATTTCTACACCAACATGTTTTCTGCAGTCTGATTGGTTGTGATGGGACTTGAGTCCAAGAAGTGTTGAGAAATTTAGTGTAGTTGTTGTTGGATATGGGTTTTGGGCCAGATTGGAGGATAGGTTTATTTTTGAAGTTGGTTTGTGGATTTGTGCACTTGAATTTGTGATTTGTGTATTTTATCTGATGGGTGATGTGCCATAATATCATATATACTGTTTGTATGCATTTTCATGTGTCATGTTTGAAAACTGAATTTTTGTGTTAAGAAAGAATTTTGGGTGCATGTGTAATGAACAGATCGAAAGGAATGAAATAAAATACTATAATATACTATATTATATATTATATAATATTATATAATATAGTACATTAAAACTGATAAAATCAGACCGAACCGGACAGAAAATCTGTAAAATCGGAATACCGGTTTAGAAGAGTAACCGGTGCATAATCGGTTTTAAAAAATATAAAACCGGTACATACTGGTTCAATCCTAAATTTTGTTAAAGACCAGACCAAATCAGACCGATCACACCCCTACTTCCCGGTTAATTAACTGAGATATCAATCAATAAAAAATTTAAAATGTAAAATTTAAAATAACTGCAATGTGTAACATTCCTCCGTCGCCAAGGAGTTTCCGCTTACCACGTCATCTCCTCCCCTCGCTCGCACATCTTTTACAAAATCATTAAACGAAAATCCCAGCATTCAATTCCTCGGATTCCTTTTTCAACACCAGCGCTTCCTGTCGCTCGCCAGAAATCTAAGGCACGAATCTTCGCCGCTTGGCCTCTGAAGCCATGAACATTTTCAGGTTCGCCGGCGATATGATGCACTTGACCAGCATCCTGGTCCTGCTTCTCAAAATCTACGCAACCAAATCTTGCTCAGGTAAGTTAAATCTCCCCCTTACCTCTTACTTGTATTCATTTCTCTCTTCCCCGTTTGGTTCCCGAGAAAACATCAGGATGTTAAATAAACTAAATGGACACAATTTATCTATTTTTTCTTTTATTTGATAATTAACTTATTTTCATTTCGAGTACTGAATCCATCTTCATTAAGCAACCCTTAAATTTTCTCAGTCCCTGTTGGTTGATATATTCTGTGATTTGGCATCTTATTGAACTATTTATCTTAATCTATTCACCCTTTCAGTGAACGAGTTCCCTCCCCTCCCCCCGTTTTGTTGCTTTAATAATTAGCGAAGGAAAGAAAATGAAAATTGAAGTACTACAGTTTTGTAATTTAACTGTTTCCTCTAAAGAAGTAGTGAGATTTCTTCCGATAGCTAGTTGATGAGTTTTAATGTTCCCTCCCCTCCCCCCGTTTTGTTGCTTTAATAATTAGCGAAGGAAAGAAAATGAAAATTGAAGTACTACATTTTTGTAATTTAATTGTTTCCTCTAAAGAAGTAGTGAGATTTCTTCCGATAGCTAGTTGATGAGTTTCAGTGAAGTGATATTTCATACAGCTGACTTAGGGAAAACTTTTAAGAATCGAGGATTTCTATTTGTTATTGCACCTTTTGTTTTGTCGGGAAAGGAACGGAGAAATAGTCTATATGTGATTACGGTTATGATTGATTGAAGTAACTTGGTGACGCTAGTATTAGTTGATAATTTGGTATATCATATCAGGGATTTCGCTCAAGACTCAGGAACTTTATGCACTGGTGTTTCTGGCACGGTACTTGGACCTTTTCACGGACTTTATCTCTGTCTATAACACCATTATGAAGCTCGTGTTTATAGTGAGCTCTACGGCCATTGTGTGGTGCATGCAGAGGAACCGGGTGGTGAGGCGTTCATATGATAAACAGCTTGACACATTTCGCCACTACTTTCTCCTTGCTGCAAGCTTTGCTTTGGCGCTTCTTGTGAATGAGAAGTTTACGTTTCAAGAGGTGGTTCATTGTCAACTTTAATTAGTCATCCTGAGATATTTTATACTCGGTGGATGATGTCTGTGGTTTTTGAAGAGATAGGATAATGCTCATTCCAAATTCCGGAAATAATTTTCTTCTAGCTTAATGAATATTTTACTTTTACACAGAATGGTCTGATTATAATGGATGGCTATTTGGACCTGTTCTCTTCTAGGCTTTCTCTTGTATTACTTCCCTTGTCAATGAGTAGTGAGCTTTTGTGCTTTTAACAAGTACTTGTAAGAAAATAGAATGGATACCACCCATCCAATTTTTGTTAATATTTACTCTTAACTTCTATTGGTTTCACAAGCCTTTTGATGTTCTCCAGGCAATAGAGAGGAGGAAGTGTATTAATATTAGGTTAACTGTTGAAAGAATTTTGCAGATGAGAGTTTTGAAGTATCAGGTTCATTATAATTTCCCTCAATAAATGAGTGGTATTTGGTGTGGAGGTAATTTATTAAAGTTTTTCTTTGCATTCAAGTACAGTGGATCTCACTTTTGGCTTTGGAGATGCCTTTGCGATGAGAACTCTACTCCATGGAGATGGAGAAAATTCTTTATATGAGAGAGTTGTTTTCCTTTTATTTTCTTAGCATAAAGCTCTAACTTAAGGACCTGTTTCCTTGTGTTTTGTTAAATAACTAGACTTTGCAAATTGAGTCTTGGGAGTTGTTACCAGTTCAATTGTTTTGCTACTGTACGAATGGGTCTGGGTTCATTGGCCATTTCATAGCGAATCCTATGTTTAGTTTTATCTTTAAGACTGCATCCAAGGTGGTGGTCAAGGGCCATCAATATTCAGCTTTGATGCTTTGGTCTATAGGGTTTCTATAGTTTCATACCTAATATTCAGCTTTGTCCTTAATATACTTTTTGAGACTGTAAATTTGCTTGATTGTGCTTCTGATATTTCATATCACAAAATATGTTGAACTGTTAACTTGTACAAAAATCTTGTGGAAAAACCTTGGTACAAATAATTAAAAACTTGTACAAAAATCGGTGATGTATGGAATACAGTCTACAATTGCCAAACATTCACTCAATGTGACTGAAAACCACGATTAGTTGCACTTTTGCCTTTTTTTACAAGTAATAAAAAATATTATGGAAGAGCACCAATTGCAAAAAATGGAAAAAGTAACATGGTCTGTTACTAACATTGTTGTAACTTTTTATAGATCTTCTGGGCATTTTCAATATACTTGGAGGCAGTTGCAATTCTTCCCCAGTTAGTTTTACTACAGCGAAGTGGAAATGTGGACAATTTAACTGGGCAATATGTTTTCTTTCTTGGGTATGTGTATTTATTTACAAGCGTCCTCTCAGGAATTATCCATATTGTATGTTTATAAAGTTTTTCATTCATTTTCTTGCCTATCATTTTGTGTTATTGAATTCATTTCTCATTTAAGATTGAAAAATTCTACTCGTTATCCCCACACACCACACATAATTTTTTATTTTTTAATTATTTTTCTCTTACCAAATGTGTGGCATATGGATGATGAGTAGAAGAATTCAGTTAGTTTAGTAAGAATAAAACCAAAAAAAAATTAAAAAAATTAAAATAAGTGTGGTGTGACGATGAGTAGAAAAACCCATTGGCCTTACGGATTTGCAGCTTAAATGCAACATGATGTGTCTGGTTTGTATTGTGTAAATACTTTTATGTTGTTCCATAGTTTTCTGTAAACATCCTTCTTTACTGAAAGTAGTAAAGAGATAATTGTGAATGGATTTGCATGTAAATGTCTGTGTTTCTTTTCTTTTTTGTTTTTGTTTGCTTGTTTGTGTTTTCATGGGCATTATATTCGTAAATAAGACAATTGGTAAACAAGTTACGGGAACTGTATTCCTCATGAAAAGGATACACCTCGTACATCCATCATAGCAATTCTGTAAACCTTGAAATCATATGTGGGCATCTTGTGCTCCCCATCTAAAACGGTATAATGCAAAATATATAGTTATTTTGGTTGATAAGAATTCTGAACCACTTTAGAGAGATACATCTCTGTGTGCGCGCGCGCAAGCGGTTGTGTAATACACTATACACACGCACACATAAATACATAACCTTAATTTTTTTTTGGTCCTAACCTTTCCTTTAAACTTTTTGATTTTCCTCCATGAATTGGGTTTGTGTACTCATGAATGATAAATCTAATCAGTATGATTTGGTGTCACCTACACCCTTCACTCTCCCAACCCATTTCTACATGGTGTGACAAGGGTAAGCATCTTTTGGATACTCCAGTCCTGTGGAAAACCTTTGGAGCGGAACTCTTGAAACCTAGATACATGCCCTAGTTTGTAAAACTTAGATCAGAATAGCATGCAGCTTTGTGCAAGAGTATGACTTGTTATTACCGTATTTGCTTCCCCTTGAAGCAAATGACCGTGCCTGCCTGTTTATTTTCCTTGTTTTCTATTGCAATTAACAGCCTTTGTGTCCGCATCATGGTTCATATAAGTAAAGATATTGGTTGCGTGCATGTGAATTCAATTCATGGAAGGAGAACTGACAGTCCATATATTCATTTTGCAGGGCATATCGTGCATTTTACATCCTTAACTGGATATATCGCTACTTCACAGAGACACACTTCAGTCGATGGATAGGTAAGCAATGGATAGGTAAGAGTTTGTCTTGGGTTCTGCTGCATGTGAATATACATATAAGATCTTTCTAAATTTTGCAGCCTGCATCTCTGGTCTTGTTCAGACAGCTTTGTATGCAGACTTCTTTTACTATTACTATATTAGGTAATGAAATATGACACATTCTTGATGAGGATCCATTCCAACACTTTCGTATTCAATGGATAACAATTAGAATTGTTTGTTTTGCAGCTGGAAAAACAATACAAAACTTAAGTTGCCAGCTTGAGCCAGGAATGTATTTTTGAAATCTTGAAGCTTATTTTACCAAATCATTCTTAGTTTTCACTCAGCAATCAGCAATGTTGGTAAAAAATGAGCCACAGTATGATACTTGGGCAGGAAGGAGGGATAAAGGTTTCTTATCATAATTAAGATGACAAACCCATGCCGACGGGTGAAAAATTATCTGGTTTTAGGTTGAATACCCATGCAATTGGAAATTTTAGATTGGATTGATCAGCATTCCATGTTTTAGTCTGGTGATATAGTTTTGAAATGTTTTTCCTGTCACTGATTTTGACTTGAAAAGATTTATTGGAATGACACAATATTGGCAGAACTGGCTGATATGCTGTACATGGATGTTTGTCGCACATATGTTTTGACCAATTTACTCCATGTAATTATATGTTTATAGTCGGGTGCAGTTAATAAGTCGCTCTAGTGTTTTTACTTTTTGTGTGTGATGCTTACAATTCCTTCTTGGGGAGATGAAGCGACTTCTAGGCAATCGTTTCCTTATGGTACATGGATTCTTTTTAATTATTATATAAACTTCGGAAATTAAACTTAGAAATGTTTCGGTGCTGATTGGGGAGAAGTTTTTACCCAAATTGTCAAATGGATCATTTGCTGGACAAATTTCTGTTAATTTTTAGTTTTTTTTTTTTTTTAATTCTCCTGGTAAATTAATTAGAAAAAGTTTCGATGTTTGCATTTGGTATTGTCAATTCAAATGAAAAACGAATAAAGTTAGTGAGAAAAGAGAAAATGCAATGCCGAAGATGATCCTATGTTACAGAAAGGCAGGCATGCAACAGTACTTACTTCTGCTTGAGCTAATTTAAAGCCTGCGCTGAGCAGCCAAATTAAGGAGGCTAGATCAACTGTTACGTGGTTAATTTTGATTCTCAGTAGCCTTTCAATTAAAGAGCGTTTGGCTACAAAGTCGACCACGGTTTAGAAAACAAGTTAATTTCACCATAAGATATACTAGACCAAATGCCAATGTTGACATGGCCATGATCGTCACATAAAGACATTGACTTTAAACTTTCAAATTCAGTCAAGTAAATATATATATTTATAAGAAAGGTTAGATTATACAAAAATAAACTTATAAATTGCTGTAATTTTATAAAATTGTTAGATATATTTTATAATAAATATATAAATGCGACTATCTTGGACCCCATTGGCATGTGACTATCTTATAAGAAGCAATAGGATCCAATATATATGCATGCAACTATCTTGGACCCCATTGTCAAGTACGTTAGAAGGAAACCCACAATCAATGGGACCCATTAGCAGGATTCTAGCATTTTTTTTGTTTTGTTTTTGATGGAGCTGGATTCTAGCTTTGAAGTGTGTTTTAAATGTATGATAATCACATTTCAACACCCTTGCAAGAAAACAACCCAAATGGTTGACTGGCCATCCATTGTTGACTGTCCATCATGATAACATTCAATTCTCTCATTTCCAATTTGAAAAAATAATTAAATTTTCTGTGCAAAAGATTACTTACTAATTAAGAGCACTAAATTTTAATGTAAAGTTACAGGTTAAGATAAATACTCATCTCTATTGATGATATACTAAGGCTTCATTTGGACTAAATTTTAATGTAACGTTATAGGTGTATGTATATATTTATCAATATATGAATAAGTTTTACTCGAGTTGAGCTAACGAGTTGATTTAGGCATAAACAATCAAGCCTTAACGAGTCTTAATCAAGTCGAGTCGAGTTTTTTTAGATACATGTCATTTACTAATTGACTGGGTATCTGATTTTACATGCGCGAATCATTAGGTTTATGCCTCCACCAAAACTTGGTCATAATAGATGTTATCTCTTTACATAACTTCTTAGGTAATTTGAAAAAATTCATATACTTAATAATCCATATATGCAGGTAAATTCTAGAGAACCTTTATATGCCAGATAATGTATTATCTTTTGAATATTGCTACTTATAATTAGCATACCATTTAACAGCTATAATTTGCTAGCCTGGTTTATTCTAGTAGGGAAAGTAATACGTGATCCAACGAAAAAACTAAAAATTAACAAAGTGCACCGTACCACCCAATCATGATCTATGCTCGTTGGTATGGTGGGATGAGGCTGTTCGCTACAATAAAATTGAGTTTTTGTGACGATTTTGAATTTGTGACAGATTGTTCACTACTTTTCCAAGAAACTTTTTTCTTACATGGTGTGGTGCTTTTCAAAAACATATCGAGTGAACATAATTAATAAATGAGTCAATTTGGGTGAGGTTGAAAAATCCACAATTAACAATCTTAACTTGTTTAAAACAAAAATATGCTTTTGTAAAATTGACCTTAAAATTTAAAAATCCTTTATTGTTTCCTATTTAATGTAAATGCGTATAATTTATCTAATTTATACCTGTAAAATATGAAATATTATCAGTTGGATGGAATCAAACGTACATTTAGATCAATATAATCCATCTATATTAAGTAAGTTAAAATGAGTTTAATCATATCATGTTTGGGTCAATCCAATATAATTAATTTATAATAACCCATATTATATATATATATATAAATATATAGATATATCTATCTATCAAAATTTTTAATATCAAAACTATTAAATAAAAAGACGACATATAAAAAAGAAAATAGGTATAAATATTAATCTTGAAGTCATTTTCATTTATACCACTCATTTTTTTTTTCTCTGCTAGCCGTGTGCCTCATTTCCCTTAGTCGAAATCTCCACTCAAACCCTAGCCACCTTTACACATCTTCCAACCCTAGATCTAGAGTGGCACCTAGTACCAAAAATACCCATTGTCTTGCACCCTTGCCCACCTAACTGAGATCACCAGGTCCATACACCATCCATACTTCCCATCATTGAACCTAGCCTCAATTCACTCAAACTCCCTTTTGGGCTACACGTGATCAAGACCAAGCAAATGAATCCTATTGGTTAATTGAGGAGCAACAAGGAGGAGATAGAACCATTAGTGTGTGAGGGTTTGACCAAGGTCCCCAACAATGAGCCAATGCACGACGCGGGATGTAGGGAGACTCCCCCATCAAATTAAACCATCGAGGAGTCAAAGAGGCAATATAAATCAAGGAGCCCCCAGACATTGATGATGCTAGTGTGTGGATTTGGAGAACCCAATTGGCGAGGATTTGCGTAGATAGGGGAGACACATGTCGGGCGCATAGCGGGCACAGACCAATGTGCAGTGTGGGACTTGGGGAGGCTTCCTCGACGAATCTAACTGTCAGGGTGTTGAAGAGGCAATGGAAATGTAGGTACCCCCATACATTAATGACGTGGGAGGACATTTGCGGGGTATGTGCCCGAGAAAGGTGCAACAAAGACGGTTTGAATTCCCACCACAAATGTGTGGTCAGAATTCACGGGATACTATGAAGGAGATTACCCCTAGGACTGCGCCAAACCAAACAAGCCCGGCCCATTGGGCTCAAGAGCAAGGGATGGACCGAGCTAGGCTGACCTAGCAAGCGGCAGTCAGGGGTTGAAGGACAAACTGTCTAACACCCAACTGGCCGACAACCCCTGCCTCAGACCCCATTGGCTGAGAAAATATCTACCTGGCTAAGACCACACCTCATTAAATGAGACGCAGAGATGGGCATACCATAACGAGGGAACCATGCCACATTCAATGAAGCCCGAGGGTGCACATGACACAACGTGCCTCCTGGGGTGTTAGTGGTTGCCACGATCATCCCCTACAAAACTGTCGTGCAATAGGGAGTTGGCAAGGAAATGTGAGTCGAGCATGGAGTGACACCCCCACGATCCCTTTGCAGGGGTCACCCCAAGCTAGGTATATAAACCCTCACCCTCAATGAGGGGAAGGCTCTCAGACACTTATACACTCAAACTTTCCATTCTCCTCATATAGAAAATCATACACTGACTTAAACATCAAATGTGTCCTCGACCACCCAGAAGCTCCCATTTCTTCATAGTTGCAAGTAGGCAAGTTGAGCCTCTGTTGAGTTGCTCGGGTTGCAAAACATGAAATCAACATTGGTAGTACTGGTTTAGGGGTGTAACTGGTGAGGTATCAATTCTTCAAATCTCAAAACCAGATTGAACCAGACTGGTTACACCTGTAGACAGTCATTACGTTGTTTTCTTGCAAGGGTGGTTGAGATCTTATTATCATCTATATATATTTAAACCACACTTGAAAGCTAGCTAATATTCCCAGAATATAAGAAGTAGGTACCATTGATGACAACAATAAAGACATAGGTAGACAAAAAACGTGATGTTCTCAGCTTGATTAGGAAAAGACAACAAACTGTTTGAATGCGTTACAGATATTATTTGCTTTTAAATTTTTCATATTTGTGAGTAGTTCTAACCACCCTATTGAACCCAAAATGTGCCCCTAAAAATAAAGGCCCAGCCAAGCCTGCTAAACAACCCCTACGAAGTCCTAGTCGGGCCAATGGCCCAAGGGCTTACCATTTGGCAAGGAGGATGACACCACAAGGGGTAGATGGAGGTCCATGGTGAAGGGAGCACCCTGGCTAACCTATAGACCAAACCTGCCCCCATCAGGGAAGATCCATCAAGATCCTCGAACGGCAGGCCGCATTAAAAAAAATTATACTCATCATCCTTACACTACATATAATTTCTTAATTTTTTTTAAATTTTTTTCTTACCAAATGTGTGCTGTACAGATGATGAGTAGAAAAATTTAATTAGTTTAGAAAAAATAAAATAAAAAAATGTGTGGTATATTGTGTGTAGGGATGATGAGTAGCAAAACTCTGCATTAAATGCAGTTAGACATTCCCTTAGGAAAGTTCTACAAAATGAACATTTCCCTGTCAAGGGCAGTTCATTGAGAACGTTAGCAAGCCATGACGCATTAAATGTATAGGTGCACCTACTAAGGAGAAAGGGACAGAACTGAATGGCTTGTGGAGCCAAAGGGGCTATCGTATTAGATATAGTGGTATGTACCCTCTGGAAAATGTCAACCACTAAATTATTAACTAACAACAAACGAGATCCCCACTAGGGGGAGCAGAGAATACAAAAGGCCAAAAGGCCAAAAGGGAAAAATCTAAATGTAGGTTGATGGCCATCTGTTGTTATTCTCTCTTTTGAACAATCAATTATAGCACCTCCAGTGGGGTCTAACTTAAGCATCAGAGGTACCTCTGGCCTAAGAGATCATGCTAGGTTTCTTAATTATTGGAGTGGTCAAGTGACCAGAATAGGACAGACGCAGTTGTGGGGGTGCCAAATCCATCTTTAATGGCTTGGCAGTCGACGAAATTCAACGTGCCTTTCACATATATACGATGACACACTTTTAAGCAACCCTTGACCACAAGGTCATTACTACGAGCGAGTGAAGGAATGATTGTGACGCCTCCAAATTCCGTTTGGGATCGGACAGACATTTGAAGCGTCGAGACATGCAACACAAGGTTACCTGCCTCCGTTCATGACATATAAGATGCAATGTTACTAACATGCATCTAACAATATGCAATATTCGCAGCAGATAATTTTTTTCTTTAGCAATGCTATGCACCAAATTGAAAATATTCCAAATACTTAAAACATACTTCACACATAAAAACCCATTGAACAACTAAGATCACAACACTAGTCCAAAATGGTTATGATCCAAAAAGTACTAGAGATGTAACTCAATCGTACAAGTAGTAATTTACGTTAATTACTATATTAACATTGATGTCGCACCGTCGCTTAGTCAATTGTGTCTAGTTGATCAGCTCCTGATTCTCCTTCAGGTTCTGTAACAAGATCTACCATTCGGAGGGAATGGTAGTTGGGACTACTAAAGTGAGATTTGATTACAAATCTCAGTAAGTTAATAAAAAAACTTCCACACAAGCTAATGATGCATGGATGACAGTAAAAATATAAATGCATAATCAAATTCATAAGTAATTAAAGCATAACTTGGCGTACAATATAGCATAATTGACATAACTTAAATTGAAACATGAACTGAACTTGACTTGACATGAATTTGATCTGAAACTTGACTTAGCATGAACTTGCTCTGAAACTTGAATTAACATGAACATGATATGAAACTTAACTTATCATGAACTTGTTCTGAAACTTGACTTAACATGAATGTGATATGAAACTTGACTTATCATGAATTTGTTCTGAAACTTGACTTAACATGAAAAATACATACTCCACAGTTGTTGTGGCCCCATGTATTCTACACAAACTTGACTTAACATGAAAAATATATACTCCACAGTTGTTGTGGCTCCATATATTCTACATGTAAATACATACTTCACAGTTGTTGTGACCCCATGTATTCTACACAAACTTGACTTAACATGAAAAATACATACTTCACAGTTGTTTTGGCCCCATGTATTCTACGTGTAAATACATACTCCACAGTTATTGTGCCCCATGTATTCTACAAAAACTTATTCTTTAACTGCTTAAATACATACTCCACAGTTGTTGTGGCCCCATGTATTCTACGTGTCACAATTCCTGTGTCTCACATAGTGTATGCATCACAATTGCTGTGACTCCATACATAAGTAATCAAGATGAAACGTGATTGGAATACGAAAGGACTGAAGCCCTGACGTAACATAACATGACTTGAACATAACTTGAAATATATGACCAACTTGAGATAGAAATATTTCGTAACATGGCATAACATATAATAGACAACATATTTAACATAACATACTTGCAACAGTGAATGTTACATGACTTGACATACATGTAATAGATGGCATATTTAGCATGATGTACTTGTAATGTACAGCAATACATGACAGAATATATTATGTAACAGATAAAAACTAATGACAGAATAAATTCTGTATAACAAACAATTACGTGATGACTTGGCATGGCATGCCATATATTATAACACACATACATACACTGTAGTTTCTTTACTTAGCACACATACACAGTAGACTACTAGTAAGTTAAAAGCTAACTTACCCGATCTCTGCGTTTCTTATAAAACCTCAAGCGCGATCACGAGGAAAAAAGCTTCGAAATGGACGTGCAAAAGAATTCCTAAAAGCTGTCCGAGAGAGAGTGTTTGATATTCTTTTAATGGAAAGTGTAAATGAAGATAATTTCGTGGGGAGGGGTGGCTGGAGATACTTATGGATGAGATATGGAAGAGATGAGGCTGAAATGAGAGTTAAGTGTAGGACTCTCTTACCTGAAGTGAGAGTTAAGTGTAGCACTCTCTTACCCGGAGTGAGAGTGGAGTGTAGGACTCTCTTACCTAATAATATCTACAAATCAACTCAAGATATTTTTACCCAATAATATCCACGAAATTAGCTTAAAATATTTTTATCCAATAATATACACAAAATTAGCTTAAGATATTTTTATCCAATAATATCTACAGTTTTGAACAGACGTTTCGCTCGAAATTATGAAAAAGTGTTATTGCGCCATAAGATCTTAAATAACCCTCCGAGTCTAATGGCACAAACCATAATACATTTGGACACTTCTAACTATCTCCAATAATCAAAAACACACTTCTGATACCATAGTAAATAATAACACTAACTATGTAGTTAGACAAAAACCTATATGATTAATGGATTCGTGAAAGCTTATAGAGTCTTCACGAAGTTCCTAAAGTCAGTAGAAAGTCCACAATTGAATTTCTAGCGGACTGTTACAATCTCCCCTCCTAAAAAAAAGATTTCGTCCTCGAAATCGAAGTAAGAAATAACAAGTTAAGGAATAAGTGTTGCTTACCAACCTGCTGTCTGTCCCGTATATATCTACCTTTGAGATTATGCCATTTTTTTATTTTTTTTAACTCTCTTACTTTAACCAACAATTTGGGATGATGTACTTGTAATGTACAGCAATACATGACAGAATATATTATGTAACAGATAAAAACTGATGACAGAATAAATTCTGTATAACAAACAATTACGTGATGACTTGGCATGGCATGACATATATTATAACACACATACATACACTGTAGTTCTTTTATTTAGCACACATACATAGTAGATTGCTAGTAAGTTAAAAGCTAACTTATCTCGATCTCCGCATTTCTTATAAAACCTTAAACGCGATCACGAGGAAAAAAGCTTCGAAATGGACGTGCAAAAGAACTCCTAAAAGCTGTCCGAGAGAGAATGTTTGATATTCTTTTAATGGAAAGTGTAAATGAAGATAATTTCGTGGGGAGGGGTGGCTAGAGACACTTATGGATGAGATATGGAAGAGATGAGGCTGGACTGAGAGTTAATTGTAGGACTCTCTTATCTGAAATAAGAGTTAAGTGTAGGACTCTCTTACCCGAAGTGAGAGTGGAGTGTAGGACTCTCTTACCTAATAATATCTACAAAAATCAATTCAAGATATTTTTACCCAATAATATCCACGAAATTAGCTTAAAATATTTTTATCCAATAATATACACAAAATTAGTTTAAGATATTTTTATCCAATAATATCTACAGTTTTGAACATACGTTTCGCCCGAAATTATGAAAAAGTGTTATTGTGCCATAAGACCTTAAATAACCCTCCGAGTCTAATGGCACAAACCACAATACATTTGGACACTTCTAACTATCTCCAATAATCAAAAACACACTTCTGATACCATAGTAAATAATAACACTAACTATGTAGTTAGACAAAAACCTATATGATTAATGGATTCGTGAAAGCTTATAGAGTCTTCACGAGGTTCCTAAAGTCAATAGAAAGTCCACAATTGAATTTCTAGCGGGCTGTTACAATCTCCCCTCCTAAAAAAAAGATTTCGCCCTTGAAATCGAAGTAAGTAAGAAATAACAAGTTAAGGAATAGGTGTTGCTTACCAACCTGCTGTTTGTCCCGTATATATCTACCTTTGAGATTATGCCATTTTTTTATTTTTTATTTAACTCTCTTACTTTAACCAACAATTTGGGATGATGTACTTGTAATGTACAACAATACATGACAAAATATATTATGTAACAAATAAAAACTGATGACAGAATAAATTCTGTATAACAAACAATTATGTGATGACTTGGCATGGCATGACATATATTATAACACACATACATACATTGTAGTTCCTTTACTTAGCACACATACACAGTAGACTGCTAGTAAGTTAAAAGCTAACTTACCTCGATCTCCGCATTTCTTATAAAATCTCAAGCGCGATCACGAAGAAAAAAGCTTCGAAATGGACGTGCAAAAGAACTCCTAAAAGCTGTCCAAGAGAGAGTGTTTGATATTTTTTTAATGCAAAGTGTAAATGAAGATAATTTCGTGGGAAGAGGTGGCTAGAGATACTTATGGATGAGATATGGAAGAAATGAGGCTGGACTGAGAGTTAATTGTTGGACTCTCTTACCCGAAGTGAGAGTTAAGTGTAGGACTCTCTTACCCGGAGTGAGAGTGGAGTGTAGGACTCTCTTACCTAATAATATTTACAAAAATCAATTCAAGATATTTTTACCCAATAATATCCACAGAATTAGCTTAAAATATTTTTATCCAATAATATAGACAAGATTAGCTTAAGATATTTTTATCCAATAATATCTACAGTTTTGAACAGACGTTTCGCCCGAAATTATGAAAAAGTGTTATTGCGTCATAAGACTTTAAATAACCCTTCGAGTCTAATGGCACAAAGCATAATACATTTTGACACTTCTAACTATCTCCAATAATCAAAAACACACTTCTGATACCATAGTAAATAATAACACTAACTATGTAGTTAGACAAAAACCTATATGATTAATGGATTCGTGAAAGCTTATAGAGTCTTCACGAGATTTCTAAAGTCAATAGAAAGTCTACAATTGAATTTCTAGCGGGCTGTTACAATGATGGTATGGATAGGAGGTTCACGGAGATGGAGGAGAAGTTGAGAATGATGGCTTTAGAAATGGATAACCTCCAGAGGGAAAGCCAAGCTTTAAGACGGAGAGATACGAGGTCCAGTTGTACTAAGCGTAACAGGGTGAAGTCCCAGGGTGGAGGTAAGCCCACCTTCGATGCCAAGGAGAAGAGGAAGATGCATGAAAACTTGCGTAGCCTCATGGGTAAATATGAGAGATGGCCAAGAGGAGAAGCTCATCCTCGTCGATTGACCACTTACTCAATACAACAAACCTGCCCTACAGCGCAAACATCATGATGGCACTGCTCTTGCCTAAGTTCAAGGTTACCCAAATTGAGCTACAGGTCTTGTAATTCTCTCTAGCACTTGGAGACACTTAAGGCTCACATGATACTCCCTAATTTCCGCAAGGAATTCATGTGCCGAGCCTTCCCTTTGACCCTCAAAGGAACGACAAGAGGTTTAGAGCCTTACAACCGAAGGAGACGACCACTTGCCTACCTTCTTACAGTAAAATAACGAGAGGATGAGAGTCTCAAGATGTATCTTATTAGGTTCAACAAGGAGCGTACAACAGGAGGCGACCAGGATAAGAAGATTACGCTAGAGGCACTTCTGGGAGGCATTTGGCTCAAGAACCCATTCATAGCAAAGTTAGCAAGGATGACTCCAATGACATCACGAGAAGTTATGGATAGGGTCGACAACTTCGTTAATGCGAAGAGAACCCTAAAGGCCCAGACTACCTCGAGGGAATCCAAATTGGGAACAACAAGATAGGGATCAAAGGAGGCCAAAGGCACCAAGAGCCGTGAAAAGGAGTGAAAGGGAATGAAATATCTATACGAGAGGGGGAGAGAATGGGAAGTGTCCTCCCAAGGCCAAGGCTTCAAAGCAATGCATGCGAGTCTGAATGTTTGAGCAAGAATCAAAGAACGCCCACAAAGGGCTCCCAAACTAAACAAGTATAGTTGGAGACTCCCCCGTTTCTTTGCCTATCACAAGAAGGAAGGTTTTGTTTAGGATATCATATAGTACCACAATCCTTTAAGTGATAGAGAATGAAGGGATTTTTCTTTTTTTTTTTTTGGGAATAGTCATGGACTTGATAGACTTCTTTTTTTTGGTACATAAAGTATTTAGAAAATTTTGGATTTCAAATTTGATTTTAACTTAGCATTATATTATATAATGAATGAAATATGTAGGCAAGATTTGGTTACACAAATCATTTCATCTCATTTTATCTCATCTTTCTCAAACTCCTACACAAAATACAATAAATTAACAATTCAATTTTTCAAATACCAAAATAAAAATAATATTAAAAACTTATATTCTAAAAATATTTTATCCAAATTTCATTTTTCATCTCATCTGTGTAATCAAATGAGGCTTTAAGAGAGGACGAATATGAACCCCTTAATGTTTAAAATATCTTAATTGATTTTTTGATCTTAGAGCATTGGCATTGGTTTATATATATGTAAATGCAAACACATATTTGCATAACTAGACCATTAAATTGACTACATTGAATTATATATTTGTAAATACTTCCATAGCTATGAAAGTACTAATACATCTTTGTAGATTCACTGTTCACTCTACAAATGCTATTATATTAATTTTTTTCTCTCCTCCCACTCTACCTTCAATGTCTTTGTAGTAGATAATAATTAAAAGAATATGCATAATCCAATGTGAAAGTTTTTTTTTTTTTTTAAAAAAAATGAACTTTAGAAAAAAAATTAGTTGTAAAAAAATAATATTTTGTATTATTTGGGCTCAAAGATCCATAATCCAATGTGGGAGCTTTTCTTAAATGACAAAGACAATCTCCAAAACATGTGATTTTACATTTGCATATAGATAAACCAATACCAATGCTCTTACTCTCCTTAGTGGTAGGAAAGCTCATAAAATTTGCTTAAGTGGAAAGAGGGACCAAGAGCTCTTTATATTATTATATGGCAAAGTAACTCTAATCATGAAGAGTAATAACTTGCAAGCTCTCGCATTTCCTCCAAGATGAGAGCATTTCGTAAAAATAATAAATGGAAACTAGTTGAATGTGCTTGGATGCAAGTGGGCATATTGTTTACAAAACTGGAAAAGGCATAAATGAAGGAAACCAAACCATATAATATTTAATGACTTTAGATATATTACATACTAATGTAAATCGATATATTATTTTTTATTTAATAACTTTGTTTTAAGTATACATAATCATTGTGAGGATTGTGCCGTAGTAAGGGAAGAGATTCCCTCTTGAGGACGAAAGACGGGCAAAGAAGAGATGGTTGGGAGAGCAAAGTGTAGCTAGTCTAGAAAAGGGCGAGCGACACCGTGTAGAAAGCTTGGTTGACAAAATCCAGCATCGGGTGGTAAAGGACTTTTCACCTTGTGTTAGGTGGGCTAATATTGCATTGATCGTACTAGGCCAAGCAACAGGCAATGACGAGCTCAACAAAAATGAAGGGCTTCCCAAGATAATTTGGAGGTGCTCAAAGGGAAGTAGATGTTGTACAAAAAGACCCATACTCCATAAGAGATGACAAATCTAGAGTGAGCCTACGGAAAAAGATTATGGGCCTACAGGTTATATCGTTTGATCTCAATGGTATGGTCCAGCACCAAGTGGGAGTCCCTTATTAAGGGAAGAAATGCTGGATTGGATGCAAGACAAGCTACAAGAATGTGTGTTCCTCATCCTATCAGTCATTCGGTCTCTATCAAAATCTCACTTTTGTGATCCTTAAGTAGTTACTCTATTCTCTGGTCAGAGCTTTCAAGAAAGCAAGTAACCACAAAGCTTATGACAGAAGGATCAACACCAATACGACTGTAATATTTGTAGTACTATTCAGATAGGTTAGCTCCTGGAACTATACTAAAAATATGGGGTAAATGATAGTGAGGATATCATGGTTTTCGAGTATTGAGTCTTACTGTGTGTCAATAATTATGGAAAGTTTGAGGAGTCCCTAAGCCATTCCTATGGCTCGTTACCACAAGTTTTCTTATAGGTAGAGTGATTTATTGTGACGATCGGGCTAGAACGTGTCCATATATGAGATTTGCTTAGAGGGTGATTCATCATCATGCTTATATACTTGATATTTATTCTAAGGGTGATTCCTTACCATAACTGTAAATATATATATTTTTTGCCCAAATGGTTATTCATTTCCATGCATAAATGTGTTTACAGATTTATTTATATGAAATAGTGCATGTATATTCATTTCCATTATCTCTTATTAATTGTATTGTCATGGGTTTTAACGTACTCGAATTTTTTAGAAGTTTCACTGTAGTGGTCTCACCTACAAGTTAGTTTACCGGAGCCATAGATCTTAATGCAGATGTAGCCCCAGTAGAATTTTAAGAAGAAGAAGGATCAACCCAACCCAACCCAACCCAACCCAAACCAAGAACAGAAAGAGCGGCCTGTTTCCATTTAGAAATTATAGTAATTATTTAAGATATTTATTCTAACTAGGAAATGAACTAATTATCGTTCATTGTATTTTGATGTAATTGATGAACACATGAAGCTGTATAATATTATTTGTGAGAAAGTGACAATGATATATGGATATTATTATTGAGGATTAATTTTACTGGTATAAAGTTCTAGTATATCTATGTAGCATTAGTTTCCGACTAATCCCTTTACTTATTTTCATTGCGATATATACTACACTTGGTGTTTGTTTGACAATGTGAGGCAAGCCCCGAGTAAAATTTGGGGTGTTGCTAACCAGCTGGCACTGTTGACACTTTGAATTCGTACCTAATACGTTACCAAGGAACGAGTGCGCCACAATATTTAATTTGGATTACTGATATATATATATATTATATATACTAGGTGAGAGCAACGTGCAAAGCACGTTTGTCTAATTTTATGAAATGATTATTTGTAAAAAATAATATATATTTTATAAAAATTATTGATGTCACTTAATAATTTAAGGCATATTAGAGAAAATAAAAAAATTAATTCAAAATATCATATAATCCAATACATGTTTATAACATTTATAATTTTAGCAAAGATGTATACGAAAAATTTAATAAAAGTCTAACATAAACGGTAGTTGAAAATATGTGTCGTTTGATGTTTGTATTATTATTCATCAATTTATGTCATCCTGTAGAGGATCAATAGAGACAACATTGAAATTCTTATTTTGTTGTTGGTTGAGTCGATCAGGGACAACACAAAGTTAAAACATAATCTTTTTATAAAATTTGTGGTATAATATTTTCTATATATAGCATATATATAAATCCTAAAATATATTTTGAAGTTGTTGGCCGAATTTACTCTTTCTTGATTAGCTCAAGGATCACGGCCTTTGTCATGTACCTATCATAGCAAGCCTACGTGTGGAATATGACTTAGCGGAAGTTACGTCCTACTACCATGGGAAAAGAAAAAACACTTTGATTAAACACACTTGTATTATATATTATATGAGATTTTTAAATTTGAAATATTCAATAATCTGAGTTAATGAAACGTATAATACACGCATATTATACTTAGGGATTTACGTCTTATGCACCTAATACACGTGTATATGTTAAGGAAAATGAGAAAAATATAATAACTAATCTTTAATTACTTATTATTATATAAACTATTAAGTATTATTATTATTGTGATTAATAAATCATATAATAACATTGAATGCTATCTCTCTCAATATTTATGTCTTCATTTTATATGTCAAACCGTTAAAACAAGCGGTGTTAACTTTAACGGAAAAACAAGAAAAACCGTTAAAATAAGATTTTCCATTTCATACACACTTTTTATATGTAGAAGATATATATATATATATATAATGAGAGTGGATGATGCATGCGCCAAAACTCCCCTTGAGAGAATATAGTTTTTGTTTTTAATTATTAAATAGAGAAATGGCTGGAGACTCCCTTTAGTAGAAATTAGAATAGATTGCGAACAGGAATGCGTTAAGTGTTCATTTCTTTGAGAAATTATGGGTACACAAGCTCATGCCAATTATAAAAGGAGTTCTCTGGTCAACCCATTTTCATAAATTAAGCCTAATGGATAAAGTACACGCTTCAAATTGATGCTGGATAGACTAACCGAATTGAGTAATGGTACATAAAGTTATAGAGTGCATAAGTGTCGCGTAATCGTTTTAAAAAAGAGTGAAATCTATTATTAAAAACTTACTTTTTTCTTATAAATCTCGTATTTACTATTTTTTAAAAAGATTGTATAACTCTTACGCACTCTACGACTATAAATATAATTTTTCATTTGGATTATAGAATACTCTTTGTCTATATTCTATTTATAATGGTGACACCCTTCTAGCAATAAAAACAATACTTTAAAAAAAAAAAAAAAAGAGCTGGTAGCCACACACATAGCGGCTCCATTCTAAATTAATTAAAATTCATCACTTATGGCGGATAAATACCGTAGAAACAATATTACACTTGCGGGTTTACAATGTATAACGCTATAAACTAACCCAAAACTAAGTGTCAAACCAAGCCAAGAATTTCATAACAAATCAACAAAACAAATACAACACTTAGGTCCCATTTGGTCTCACAAAACATCTCATCTCATCTGATCTTAACATCCAAATACCATTAAAATGCAAACACTTTTTAATTTTAAATTTTAAACTTTTTAAACTTTTTCAACTAAGTATTACTTAATCATTACAACTTTCTCAAACTTCAAACAAAAAAAATAAAATAATAATTCAACTATCATTATTATTTAATTTTTTTCTCTCATTTTCTAAAACTCCATAAAATATCTCAACTCAAACAATTTTATTACTAATTACAAACTATCTAACTATTATTTGTAAATTTCTTATCTCGTATTGTCTCATCTATGTAAACGTCCAAATGAGACTTTAGTATAAAATCAAGAGAGATGACATTTTATGAGTATTTATCTTCAATTGTAACTTTACATTAAAATTTAGTGCTCTTAATTAATACTAATCTTTTAAAAAGAAAAATTAATTATTTTTCAAATTACACATGAGAGAATTTTTTTTTTTAATTTAAATAAAAAGGGACATGAGAGAATTGAATGTTATCATGATAGACAGTCAACAATGGATGGCCAGTCAATCATTTGGGTTGTTTTTCTGCAAGGGTGGTCGAAATGAAAAATGCCGAAGGTAACCGGGAGGGGGAATCGTTGGGAAACCGTTACTGATGTGGACAAATTAAAACGCCACCGTTTCATTCATTTGGTCAAATCAATGCATTCACTTCACCCCGGGACGCAGTCGGCAAATGCAGTCGGCTGTACAGAATAAATAAAAAAAACATATAAAAATATTATATTTTTTCATAGTTGTACAGAATGAATAAAAAAAAGTTATAAAAATAATTTTTTTTTCATATAGGTTCCATATTAATTCATTTTTTTCAAAGCGACTGCATGTCGACTGTATTTATCGACTGCACAAATCATTTCTCCATCCCTTTGTCTTCCTTAGAATTCCCTTTTCCCTTTGTCTTCTCCATCCTTTCCTCTTCGTCTTCCGCACCATTTCCCTCACTCTGCCTTCAGGATCTAAAATGCTATTCGCATAAGGAACACCCTAAGACCAGTAAGAGTGAGAGGAAGAGAATATGCAGGTTGATGGACTACCGGAATTTGTCAGCGGAAGCCTGCTTGCATGCAGTTCAGAATGAGCGGCTTCCTTTGCTCCCATTTTTATTTCGACTTTTCCATTTTGATTTGAGAAATACTTTTTGCAGTCGGCAGATGCAGTCGGCGTGTAGTCGGTTGTAAAAAAGTAAATTAATACAAGACCTATATGAAAAAAAAAATTATTTTTATAACTTTTTTTTATTCATGTAGGTCTCCCTGAATATAAAAAAAATTTTTATAATTTTTTTTATTTATTCCGTATAGCCAACTGCACACCGACTATATTTATCGACTGTATATAGCAAAGTCCTTTTGATTTTGACCCTCGGAATCATCAAGCTGGGCAAGATAAGCCCTAGCTACCTATATATAAGATATTTATGGCATTAATTAGTTAGCGTGGCAGATATTTCTACGTTTATTTTCAAGAGGTAGATATTTACGGTCTTTGATCATGCATTCTCAACTGCAGTGTCTCACAAGCTACCACACTTTTTTCGTTGTGTCTAGTCGAAATACTGATTAAAGGGCTTTGTTAGATGCAGTTGGTAGATGCAGTCGGTAAATATAGTCAGCATGCAAACGGCTGTACGGAATAAATAAAAAGATATTTTTCATGGTTATACGGAATGAATAAAAAAAAGTTATAAAAATATTTTTTATTTTTTATATAGGTTCCATATTAATTCATTTTTTTCAAAACGACTACACGCTGACTGCATTTACTGACTGCAAAAATCATTTCTCCTGGTCAAATGGGTTTCAAAATGGTTTTTTAGATGGGTTTCGAAATTGGTTTGGCCGTTCCTATCTTCTCAGACCTCTCTTCTGCAATTTCAATCGTCTCCAGCGTTTTCTTCCTTTTTTTTATTAATTTTATTTTAACGATGTGGCCATTGACACGTCACTCGGTTACCAGCGGTTGCACCACCCGGTTGTATCCAGTAGAATTGGGTTGAAATTAATGTAATTATTATATATTTCCTGTGATGACCCGCTTTTGAGTGTATTTTCGCTGAAATAATTGTTTTATTTTAATTAATATATTAGTTATTTATTTTAATTTATTTGCATTTTAAAATTGGTTTTTAATTTAATTTTATTTATTTGATGTTGTGTTTTATTTCCTTTAGTTGTTTTTGTGGTTTTTAATCTTTTTCGGCGGTTTGTTTTGTTTTCCGGATGAGGATTAGATCTCCTCTTTTCCCTACATCTCTTTTCTTTTTTCCTTTCTTTTTTCTTTTTCCTCTTTCTTTTTCCTTCTTCTTTTCTTTTTCCTTTCTTTTTTTCTTTTTTCTTCTTTTTCTTTTTTCTCTCTTCTCTCTCCCCGATCGGTCCCCCCCCGAGCTCTCTCTCTCTCTTCCCTCTCCCTCACGCCGGACGTCCCTTCAACAGCTCAGACCACCGCCGTCCGGCCACCACTCGGCCCCCCACCGGTCCCATTCTCTTCCTCTCCCTTCGGCGCATCACCCCTCCAAAGCCCACCCCCAATCGGCCGGCCATTTGGCCGGAAAAGCTCCAAGAAGGGCGCACGGATTTTGCTCCGATCCGCCGCCGTCGCTCCACCTCCGGCCACCACTTCTTCACCACTTCATCACCGACTCCTTGCCGTCCTAACCCACCCATTTCCGGCCTCCAACGACCACCGGAATAGCTCCTACGAGCTTAGTTTCCGATTTGCACTTTCCGGCCATTTTCCGGCGATTCCGCCGCCACCCACGGCCGTTCATCACTTCCAATAGCTTCACAACCATCCCTAGACCATACCCTATCAATCTCGTGTCCTAGTTTGTCCCCGTTCAAAAGTGGGTTTTTCAAACCCACGGCCACAGTGAATTTTCACTGTGACGTTGCTGTTTTTCCGCCGTTTGCAACGCCGCTTGTTTTCTAAAATTGCCATATAGCGCTGTAAGTATTTTCCAAACCCTATTTTCAGATTTTAATATATATTGCTCATTCAATTATTTATTATTGTTGGTTGTTGATTCCGGACTGAGTCCGAGGAGTTTCGGGGGTCGGATGGATGGAGGACGGAGTTGTCTGTTTAATTGATTTATGTTGTTTGATCATTTTATTATGCATTGTTACGGCATTACATGGTGCATGCACGTGTGTTTTTGTTTAAGTGTGAAAAGCCTGTGTATTGGCGTGAGTGGTTTTACGGGTGCGTGTGTATCACGAGCCCAAGCCGGGATGGGTTATTATCTCGGTGGAGCTCCTCTGGTCACTCGGGAGCGGAATAAACTGAGTGATGTCCCCTGAGTTGTCGCTAGACGACGGGAGCGGGACAAGGGGTTGCTTGGCTACGAACGCGCCGGGCGCGGAACCGGCATCGCCCTACGCACCGACTCCGTGGCCCTTCGCTGGTGAGGGCTAGAGGATGCTTGGCTACGCACGCGCGGGGCGCGGAACTGGGCATCGCTTGTTAGGTGTCGCACGCACGGTGGTACTCTGCGGTGTGGCACTGGAGCCAGGGTGTGCGGATGACCCCTAGGGGAGGTCATGGTGCACGCGGTTAATTGGATAATGGTTTGAGAGGCCAAATGGGACTTTTGGTGTGGTTTTGGGCCAAATGGACTTTTGGCGAGATATTGGGCCAAATGTGACTTTTGGCGTGTTTTTCGGAAAGGATGTGTTTTTGGGCCAAATGGGTTTTTGGCGTGTGTGGAAAACTGGTGTTTTATGGGCTTTGTGCATTGGGCATGTTTCATGCATCTTGTTTGAGTTTTATGTGTTTTTATCTGGTAGTGTTTGGGTTTTACTTACCTGCGGTACCATTCGTGGTTCCGTAGCTTTTGGTGCAGAGTTAGAGGACGAAGAGGAGGAGGCTGAGCCCGAGGATGCGGCTCCGCCGGGTTGCTGATGCTATCTTTTATATTTGTTAAAACTGTATTTGTGTTTGTAATATTTTATCTATGTACGTTTAAACAGCTTGTATTACGTTAAGAAAAATTCTGGTACTTAGTTATGACTTTCGTTATCCGCTGCGTGTTTCTCTGTACACATCTGTTGCCTTGCACACACTCGGCACCAGTCGATGGGATGGTGACCCGGGTTGTCACCATCCGGACGTCTCAATTTCCCCGTGTTCGGACGTGGGGATTTGGGGGCGTCACATTTCCTTCTAACGCCTCCCATTGCCAGTGGGTTTCCTTCTAACGTATTTGGCAATCGGGTCTAAGATACTCGCATGCATTTATCTTGGATCCCATTGCTGCTAACAAGATAGGATCGCATGCCAATGGTTCCATTGCTTGTGGGTTTCCTTCTAACGTATTTGGCAATAATGGGGTCCAAGATAGACGCATGCATATATATATATATATATATATTGGTTCATTTTATTTATGAATGCAATTAATCAATTCATCCATATAATTGAATCCACCACTCTAGCAACTCTAACTCACTAACCCACTCAAAATCACTATCAATCAATCATTCAATTACAGTATTAATTTTTTTAAAAGAGTAATACTACATACAGTCGTGGAATTGCAAACACCGCGTAATCGCTTTGAAAAAGAGTGGGGTCTATGATTAAAAAATTAATTTTTTTCATGTGCATCCCATATTAATTCATTTTTTTCAAAACGACTGCACGCCGCTTGCACAACCACGACTGTAAATATCATTTCTCTTTTTAAACTTAATTCATGAGCTAGAGAACCCCTAGCTAGCCTTGAATCATGGGTCCACGCTGCATGGCGTAGAAAAATTATGGTGAGGGTGAGAGGAGGTCTAATCAAATCATGAAAAAGAAACACAGCATGAGTTAAGTGATAAACATAATTTCTCATCAGATTATAACATGAACATGATGATATATAATATTGAGGTGGTTTTATTTATTTGTGATATTTTTGCAATATTTGATGATCATCATCGGTGCCAAACAACATCATTTGACTGGTGTGCTTTTGTTAAATTCGATCACCTTACAATCTTGATTAATTTTATAAGATTCTTTCTTTCGGTTCTTTTTCATCAAACAAGATTAATTAATGGACCCTCTTTTTATAAGTTATTCGTTTTGATTAATAACCATGCATTATCTTTACGATCTACCAAAGATAATCTCTATATTAAATAAAGTTATCAAAAGATCTCCCGACAAAATATAAAGCATGAAACTAATCCTGCCGTTAACCTTGTCTTTAGAAGAAGAAGTTAAAGAGGTGCATTATTTTCCAATTTTTTTAAAATAATGCATGTTGACGTTCTATTATCACTTCTATTATTTTTTTAAAAAAAAGTATTTATCTATAAAAAGATCTAAATTTACAAATTGATATAATTTTATATAATACGTTAGATATATTTTATAATAAAAATAACTTTATAATCTAATCCACCTCATAAAACTACGTTAAATTTACATTTGTGAGATTTGTTGCAGCTAAAGTATTTATAGTTTTTAAGATAAATGATAGTTGCAGTTTTAAGTGTGTAAACGCCGCACAATTATTTTAAAAAAGTAAATAAATATAAGATCTATATAAAAAAAATTAATTTTTTAATAATAGATCATAATCTTTTTCAAAACGATTACATGACACTTACGCATTTCACGAATGTACGCAGGATTACTCGATTTTTAAATAATTTTTGAAATAGTGATTCGATCTGCTGTAGGTATCTTATCACCATCATTAAGAAAGTGAAAAGAATGAAAATTGGGTTGCGGTTGTTTTCTTTGTGAAAAGCATCTGCCTTTGATAATGATTTTACACCTTCTACAAGATGTTGACCCCACCAAACTTTGACATTATTAACCAACTCCATTGAATAATCGAGACTTCTGGTTTATGCATTTTCCCCCCACTCACATGGGATTTAGCATCCGGTTTATTATAAGTTGATTGTAATGATCCAATGAAATCATATATGTATATATGTTGATTTGATTACTGCTTTTTGAAAAACATATAGCTCATTGATATGAAATTTGAATTAATTAGCAGATAAATTGTCGTTTTCACTGAAATGATCGAAATCTAATTTGTGTGAAAAGAAGATGATAGAATAATTAACGCACGTACACGCACACATATGCACATGTGTATATATAGATATATTATAAAGGAAGAGTTATTGAATTATTGAATTATTAAAAAGTAACAGTCTCGTCTCATCTCTTTGCCCCATATTCTCTCTTGTTCTCCTTCTTCTTCAGAGCTCTCTCTCTCTCTCTCTCTCTCTCTCTCTCTCTCTCTCTCTCTCTCTCTCTCTCTCTCTCTCTCTCTCTCTCTCTCTCTCTCTCTCTCTCTCTCTCTCTCTCTCTCTCTCTCTCTCTCTCTCTCTCTCTCTCTCTCTCTCTCTCTCTCTCTCTCTCTCTCTCTCTCTCTCTCTCTCTCTCTCTCCGTGTGTTTTTGAAGCATCTTAGAGGGCATTGATGGACTCCAGCCCACGCCACCCCCGACCCCACTACCACTGCAACAGCAACACCAACAACAACACCCCTCTCCGGCAACGACGCCGAGGGAATCCGAGCCATGATTTTCTCTCGGTAACCTCTCTCTTCTCCCTCAAAGCATGGCTCTCTGTTACAGTCAACGGTTTGAGAAGAAAGGTTGAGTCTTGGAGGTTTCGGGAAGGAACAAGACACTGAGACGATATGAGGTTGTATCAAACAATTAGAGGCCTCAAATGAATTAGCAAATAAAAAAAAAAAAAGATGAAGATTTCAAAAATCTATAGAAAATTTTGTTTCCTTAGAAAAAATTAAAGAAAAAACCTCTATGCAGAGTACAGGTACTGGTTATAAAACTATGGGATCTAGTAGTTCAGGGGCTAAATATTTAAGGAAGAATCTATGCATGCATTCCTTAATTCCTACCAATGAAGAATGAAGAAAACAAAGAGGGTATAATAATAGAGAATCATAAAGGAAATGGACAAGAGTCGCTCTGCTATCTAGCTGTGTAGCCGACCAAAACAGTACCACATTTCTGAAGCCGACTGAAATGTCGTGCTTAACAAAACACTGTAAAAGCTACTCACTTTGAGCTCCTATTCGTCTCAATTATGTCCCCTGTTTACAGCTGCTGCTCCTGCACCATCTCCACCAACATATACTCTCTCTCTCTCTCTGATCCCTCTCTCCACAAAATCTCTCCTCTCCATCAAACTCGCAAGTACCAAGGCCAGCCATCCTACTCTTCATCCTCATCCTCTTGATCTTCTTCAACGTTCTTGTCCAAAAAAAAAAAAAAGCAACCTTTCGTAGCTATCCAGACACACTGATCACAACCACCCAAAATATCTTCCGACTCCGGCGAGCACCGTAGGCAAACCAAGGCAGCCCACATCCCCGGAGCCCTACCATCGGAACAAGAACAACTTTTGTGCCTGCGCTGCGACTCCACCAACACCAAGTTCTGTTACTACAACAACTACAACTTCTCTCAGCCCTGCCACTTCTGCAGTCCTGCCATCGCTACTGGACTCATGGCGGCACCCTCCGAGACATACCCGTTGGCGGCGGCTCCCGCAAGAACACCAAGCGCTCTCGCATCGTCGCGACCTCCACCGCTACTTCCCAGGTAGACCCGTTACCAGCCTCCCCTTTCGTGCTGCCCCTCACGCCCAACCAGAGTTTGTCCGTACATTTTGGGGGTGACTGGAAGGAACAAGACGCAATGATGAGAATCTGGTCTGAAGTCTTTTGGTCAAAAAGGTGATGTGAGTGCAGTGGGATCGTAGCCGTTGGATCATGCACTGGACTTCATCGGCGAAGGAGAAGGAGAAGGAGGAGGAGAAGAAGAAGAGCTGCTCTTTTTCTTCTCATCGCCTGAATCCAATGACAAGGAATCATGATGGCCGATGCTGAGTATCTTCTCCGATATCTTCTTGTTGCCCAGATGACTAACACAAGAGGGGGGTGAATTGAGTTGTATTAAAAAAATAACAATTATAAATCAAATATATAATATAAAATATAAACAAAATATGAAATAACAATAAATATAAAGAGTAAGGGTAAGAGAGAAGCAAACTCAGTATGTTAATGAGGTTCGGCCCCACTGCCTACGTCCTCGCCTCAAGCTACCCCTTGAGGATTCCCAAATTCACTATTCAACCTCATTCAGGTGGAGATAGAAACCTATTACACCTTTGAACAACACCGCTACAAAGGATCCGTGTAGAACACCCTCTACACTTGCAATCACCTTACAAGTGGTGATTCAACTATTTCCCGTATAGAATATTTTCTAACGCACAAGGGTTATGCACACCCTTTTTCTGATACAAAAGCTGATAGTGGGTAGGTTATTAGAAAACACTTCTCAATGAGTGAAATAAGAACAATACAGCACAAACTATATCTCTCAAAATGAATAAGGATTAAGGCTCAATGCTTAGAGAAGAGAGAATGAAAGCTTTGAATGAATGTTGTATGCTCTTGGTGTTGTAAATGTGAAGCTCTCAAATGATCTATTTATAAGCATATGAGACTTCATATTCAAATTTAAAAAGATTCACATGTCAAAGATAACATCATTCACTTTTTTAAAAAATTCAAATAAAAGGTTCTTCTTTTTCAATTGTCAAAGACAACATCATTCACTTTTTCAAAAAAATCAAACCTAATCTTTTACTTTTGGCATATAACAAAATGAGCACACTTTCCTTTTCAAAAAATTCAAACCTAATCTTTTACTTTTTGTATATGACAAAATGAGCACACTTTACTTTTCAAAATTTTCAAACAAAATCATCTACCTTTTGTATAAATCTAAAAAAGCATCAATCACTTTTGAAAATATTCAAATAAAATATGCACATGTGAAAAATGACAATCAATCATCTTTAATATTTTCAAAGTTCAACCCTTTAATCAAGGCATGCACATGTAAAAGATGACAATCAATCATCTTTCAAAATTTTCAAATTTAATTTTCAAAAATATTCATGCACATGTGAAAAATGTATTTTAATGATTTGTGATCAAATATTAATTTTGAACATTAATGCTAATTTCGAATTTTAAGAGATTTACAACATTACTCTCTGATTTTAATGTAAACTTGTTTCCTTCTTTCACTCATTGAGGAGTGTTTTCTGATAACCTACCCACTATCAGTTTTTGTATCAGAAAAAGGGTGTGTATAACCCTTGTGCGTGTAGAAAGTATTCTATACGGGAAATAGTTGAATCACCACTTGTAAGGTGATTGCAAGTGTAGAGGGTGTTCTACACGGATCCTTTGTAGCGGTGTTGTTCAAATGTGTAATAGGTTTCTATCTTCACCTGAAAAAGGTTGAATAGTGAATTTGGGAATCCTCAAGGGGTAGCTTGAGGTGAGGACGTAGGCAGTGGGGCCGAACCTCGTTAACATACTGAGTTTGCTTCTCTTTTACCCTTACTCTTTATATTTATTATTATTTCATATTTTGTTTATATTTTATATTATATATTTGATTTATAATTGTTATTTTTTTAATACAACTTAATTCACCTCCCCTCTTGTGTTAGTCATCTGGACAACAATTGGTATCAGAGCTAAGAGCTATTATAAGATTAACTATCTTTTGAGTTAAGATCTTATGACTAACATTGCAGCTTCATTTGGTGAAGGTCAATCTAGTAGTCGGCCTCCACTCTTTTGTGGAGATAATTACTCATTCTGGAAAGTTAGAATGAGAATATTTCTTCAAACTCAAGGTAGAGAAATCTGGAAATGTATTGTAAATGGACCTTATATTCCAACAAAAGTGGTTGATAGAGTAAAGGTCAAAAAGGAAGAAGAAGAGTTTGATCGTGAAGACGATATACTTTATACTTTAAATTTAACTGCTATGAATTTATTATATAATGCTCTTAATGGAAATGAGTTTAATAGAATAATGAATTGCGCTACGACAAAGGAAATTTGGGATAACTTGGAAGTAACTTATGAATGAACTTTGCAAGTCAAGGAATCAAAAATTTATATTCTTACTCATGAATATGAAATGTTTAAGATGAATGATGATGAATCAATTTCTAGTATGCATACTCGTTTTACTAACATCATAAATAGCTTGACAGCTCTTGGCAAAGTTTATTCCAAGGTGGAGATAGTAAGAAAAATTCTCAACTTTTTACCAAAACGTTGGGAATCAAAAGTTACAGCGATTCTTGAAGCTAGAGACCTCAAGAAGCTCGAAGTCAATGAACTCATCGGGTCACATATCACCCATGAGTACACATTGAAAAGAGGAGAAGAAGAAGGAAAGCCAAAGAAGAGCTTAGCACTTAAAGTTGTTTCTCATGAAAGTGAAAGTGATGAAGATGAGGAAAATGACGATAAAGATGAAGAAGTTGCGATGATAACAAGAAGAATTCAGAGGTTCTTGAAGAAAAATAGTACTCCTAGGAAATCCTTCAAAAAGTTTTCCAAGAAAGATTCAGGTAAAAATGACACTTTAATTTGTTATAATGCAATAAACTTGGTCATATCAAACCAGATTGTCCTCTGCTAAAGAAAGATCGAAACAAGGGCAAGAAAGCAATGAAAGTTACATGGGATGATGATTCAAGTAGCTCAGATAGTGAAGCAAATAATGAAGAATCAGCAAATCTTTGTCTTATGGCTAAAGATGACATTGAGGTAACAAATCTTGATAATATTGAAAATCTTTCATATGAAGAATTGCAAAATGTTTTAGAAGAGGTTTATGAGGAATTTGAAAAATTGGGTATCAAATATACTGTTTTGAAAAAGAAAAATTTTTCTTTAACAAACGAAATTGATATTTTAAGAAAAGAAAATATCATTTTGAAAGATGAAAATCTTGAATTGAATAAGAAGAAAACCGATTTAGAAAATATTGTTGAAAACTTTACGAATCGAAAAAGAAATTTTGAAAAACTTCTTGGTAGTCAAAAATGTGTTTTTGACAAGGCAGGGTTGGGATATATGCCAAAACAAAAATACAAACCTTATAAAAATTTCTTTGATAATCATTCTATATCAAAGACCAATAATCAAAATTTTTTTCATAAAAATAATTTTGTCAAAAAAAGATATTATTATAATCATTCAAGTTCTTCATATATGTCACATGTTATTTGCAATTTCTGTAATAGAAATGATCATAATTATCATACTTGTCCTATTAGAAGAAATCATACAATGACTGTTAGGGCCATATGGGTACCTAAAAATCTTGTTTCTTCTAATATTAATAAATAAAGAACCCAAAGAACTTGGATATTAAGAAAAATCATTTTAATTATTTTTATAAGTATGCATGAAGTCATCCACAAGCAAAAATAAGTGGTTTTTAGATAGTGGATGTTCAAGACACATGACGGGAGACAAGACTAAGTTCTTTAATCTTAGATCTAAAGAAAAATGACACGTGACATTTGGAGACAACTCGAAAGGGAAGATCGTAGGAATATGTAAAATTGGTAATGAATCTTCTCTCATAATTGAAGATGTTCTACTTGTTGAAGGTTTAAAACATAATCTTTTGAGCATAAGTCAATTATGTAATAAATGATTTACAGTTACTTTCAAAATGGATAAATGCATTATTTTGAATGATCATGATTGTAATATTTGTTTTATTACTTTTAGAAACAATAATGTTTATACAATCGATTTTGAAGAAATTACCTCACAAGATGCTATTTGTTTTTCAGATCAAAATGAAACTAGTTGGCTATGACATAGAAGATTAGGCCATGCCAATATGGAACTCATTTCCAAACTTTCAAAAAATGATCTTGTGAGAGGTTTACCAAAAATAAATTTTCTTAAAGACAAAATTTGCGATACATGTCAATTTGGCAGACAAACAAAAACTTCTTTTAAAACTAAGAAACATATTTCCACTACTAGACCATTGCAACTGATACACATGGATCTTTTTGGACCAAATAGAGTTGCAAGTCTAGGAGGAAAATATTATGCATTTGTTATTGTTGATGATTTCTCTAGATATACTTGGGTCATCTTTCTTGCTCATAAAGATGAGGCACATAATGCATTTACCAAGTTATGCAAGAGAATTCAAAATGAAAAGGGCTATACTATTTCAAGTATCATAAGTGATAGGGGAAAAGAGTTTGTTAATAAAAATATTGAAACATTTTGTGATGAAAATGGTTTTGTGCATAATTTTTCTGCTCCTCGAACTCCTCAACAAAATGGGGTAGTAGAGAGGAAAAATAGATCTCTTCAAGAGATGGCAAGAACAATGCTCAATGAGAACAACTTGCTTAGTTATTTTTGGGCCGAAGCGGTAAGTACTGCATGTTATGTTATAAATAGAGTTATGCTAAGATCTAAGTTAGATAAAACTCCCTATGAGCTTTGGAATGAGAAAAAGCCCAACATTGGTTACTTTCATGTATTTGGATGCAAATGTTTTATTTTGAATGATAGGGATAATTTAGGCAAGTTTGATGCAAAATCTGATGAAGGTATCTTTATCGGGTATTTTACTAATAGTAAATCTTATAGAGTATTCAATAAAAAGACTTTGACTGTACAAGAATCTATGCATGTAGTATTTGATGAATCTAATTCTCCACTCTCCAAGAAATCTATTGATGAAGAAACAGGAGGTATAAATAACACGGAAAGTCTCAATTTCAACAAAGAGAAAACAATAGAAGAAGTTCAACATGGAGCCATCATGAAAGATCATCAAAATTTAATACAAGATGCAACCAAACAGTGGAAATTTGTGAAAGATTATCCAGTGGAACAAATTTTAGGAGAACTTTCACAAGGTGTAAGTACTCGATCATCTCTTAGAAATATTTGCAATCATACTGCTTTTCTATCTCAAATTAAACCCAAAAATATTGACGATGCACTTCTTGATGAATCTTGGATTCTAGCTATGCAAGAAGAGTTGAATCAATTTGAAAGAAATGATGTTTGGACACTTGTTCTTAGACCCAAAAATCATACTATTATTGGAACAAAATGGGTTTTTAGAAATAAGAAAGATGAGTCCGGAGTCATTACTAGAAATAAGGCTCGACTTGTAGCCCAAGGTTTTAATCAAGAAGAAGGAATCGATTATGATGAAACATATGCACCTGTCGCAAGATTAGAAGCTATTCGAATGCTACTTGCATATGCTTGTTATAAAGATTTCAAACTTTTTCAAATGGATATTAAAAGTGCTTTCTTAAATGGTTTTATAAATGAAGAGGTATATGTTGAGCAACCTCCAGGTTTTGAAAATCATATTTCCCCAAATCATGTTTTCAAACTCACAAAACCACTATATGGACTTAAACAAGCTCCTAGAGCTTGGTACGAAAGATTTAGTGGTTTCTTGATTGAAAAAAGTTTTTCAAGAGGAAAAATCGACACAACTCTTTTCATTAAATATGAAAATGATGATATTCTTTTGATTCAGATTTATGTTGATGATATAATATTCGGTGCTACTAATGAAAATATGTGTCAAGGTTTTGCTAAGACTATACAGGAAGAATTTGAGATGAGCATGATGGGAGAACTTACATTCTTTCTCGGATTGTAAATTAAGCAAGCAAAAAGTGGGACATTCATCAATCAATCAAAATATATTAAGGAATTACTGAAAAAGTTTGGGATGGAAAATGCTAAGGAAATTGGAACACCAATGAGCCCATCAACTAAACTTGATAAAGATGAATCCGGTAAGTCAGTTGACTCAAAGATATATCGAGGTATGATTGGTAGCTTATTATATTTAACAACCAGTAGACCAGATATTATGTTTAGTGTGTGCTTATGTGCACGCTTTCAATCATCTCCAAAAGAATCACATTTAATTGCAGTTAAGCGCATTCTTAGATATCTTAGTGGTACAATTAACCTAGGGTTATGGTACCCTAAGCACACATCTTTCGATCTAATCAGCTACACAGATGTAGATTATGTTGGCTGTAAAATAGATCGAAAAAGCACTAGTGGAGCATGCCGTTTCTTAGGTCATGCATTAGTTTCCTGGTTTAGTAAAAAATAAAATTCTGTTGCACTATCTATTGCTGAGGCAGAATATATTGCTGCGGGTAGTTGTTGTGCTCAAGTTCTCTACATGAAGCAACAACTTGAAGATTTTAAACTCAAGTATAATCACATTCCAATCAAATGTGATAATACAAGTGTTATAAATCTTTCAAAGAACCCAATACAACATTCTAGAACTAAGCATATTGAAATAAGATATCATTTTTTTCGAGATCATGTGCAGAAAGGCGATATAGTACTAGAATTCACAAACACACACGATCAGTTAGCAGATATTTTCACAAAACCTTTATCAGAAGATAGATTATATATGATTAGAAGAGAAATAGGTATGATGCATGCTATGAATATCTCTTAAAAGATAGACTAGAGTTAATAAAAATAGAGATAGATTTTTTAAATACTTTTACATAAACTTGAGATTCTTAGCCTGATGTTTGAGACGCTCATTCTCTTCATACAATATCATGTCATTCTTATCCATGAGAACCGGCAAGCGGAATGAAGAATCTAATAAAGATTTCAACTGTTTATTCTTCTGCCGAATGATTCATTCCCTTGTGTGAGACTCTTGAACAATTCGTTGAAGTACAACAATTTGTTCTTTGAGCTTTTCAACTTCATGATTTTTGACTTGTAGCCGCTGAGAAAAAGCAACAATAGAGGAAGAGTAGCGAGTCCCAAGACTCACGAAGTCATAAATAGCATCAGAATTTGACTTATTAGTCAGATTATTATTTTCTTGCTGCAACATGGCACCAATGGCAGCTGCAGAAAGGATAGGAAGTTGAGATGCAGAATGCCTCATGGATGGATCTAGAGAAATGTTAGAAGAATGAGCCATTGAGAAAAAAAATAGAAGGCTTAAAACGAGAATGCTGAAAGAATGCAGATGAGTTATAGAGATAAGATGAAAACTTGATGCGGATTGGATGAACTTCAGGACTGATTTTATAGAGATAGCATAAAGAATAAGACAAACTATTGTCTCTTCAAATCTTATTTAGTCAAAAGAAATACAAGATATGCTGGACACACATTGTCAAAAGTTTTCTTACTAACCAGCGAGATTAACAGTAGATTGTCCCTATTTTTCTAGTAAACGATGAACCTCTGCTGTTATCTGCCGATGTTGACCTTGTATCTGAACCCTTTCTCGTTCCAGCTCCTCTATTCGTGGTTGCAGATCATAAGCATACCAATCTGTAAATTTTTTCAACTCTTAGTTTTCTTGCTTTAGCCTTTTATTCTCACTATCCTTATTAGGAAGCTTCTGTCGTAACTCAAATATTTGCATGTTAAGATGATCAATCTCACTCACCCTCGCCATTAACCTCCGAGACATGATCGTAACAGAGGCAACATATTGACTACTGAGCATTCTTGATTCTGCAATAATCTCAGAATCAGCCTTACTAAAAAAACGGTTCACTGCTCCTATCATGGTATTGACGGCCTCAGGAGAGAAGATTGATGATTGATGCGTCAAGGGTTCCTGATTCAAGTCTGGAACATTAGTGGAAGAGAATGGCTCAGCCATTCTATCATTGTGGAAAAACAGAACTCAGGTCAAGAAGCGATTATTTTTTTGGCATCCGATAGATGAAAATGATCATTTTTTATAGCAACTCAGAGCCTTCAATCACGTTTGTCAACAACATCAGGCGATTGTTTAAATCTCCAGCCGCACTATATTCATAGAGTTAGGCCTCGAGACTTTACAGCATTTGTCGGGTTACGGATGGCTCATTTTTCAACTATCTACAGTGACTATTAAACGCATTATTTTCTTCAGTCCATTTACTTGCTGCCGATCCTTTTTAATGATGCCAAAAGGGGGAGAAGTTTTAGACTAGAATATTAACATTGTTTAAATTACTAAACTTGTTATATATGCTTAGAATTATATTTATACTTTTGCTTGAAAAACTAACGCATATTTTCAGGGGGAGCTTAAGTATTAATACGGGTTTCAAGTTCTATCAAGTATTTGTCATCATCAAAAAAGGGGAGATTGTTGAACCTAAGGTTTCAAGTTTCATGTGATTATAAATCTATACATGGATTTTGATGATAACAAATGAATTCAAAGAATAAAGGAGTTTCAAGCTCAAGTTGTTCACACAATGGAGTCAAGCATATCAAAGAACCAAGCATGAGCAAGAAGGAAACAAGTTTACATTAAAATCATAGAGTAATATTGTAAATCTCTTAAAATTCGAAATTAGGATTAATGCTCAAAATTAATATTTGATCATAAAGCATTAAAATACATTTTTCACATGTGCATGAATATTTTTGAAAATTAAATTTGAAAATTTTGAAAGATGATTGATTGTCATCTTTTAAAATTTTCAAATTTAATTTTCAAAAATATTCATGCACATGTGAAAAATGTATTTTAATGCTTTAAGATCAAATATTAATTTTGAGCATTAATCCTAATTTCGAATTTTAAGAGATTTACAACATTACTCTATGATTTTAATGTAAACTTATTTCCTTCTTGCTCATGCTTGGTTCTTTGATGTGCTTGACTCCATTGTGTGAACAACTTGAGCTTGAAACTCCTTTATTCTTTGAATTCATTTGTTATTATCAAAATCCATGTATAGATTTATAATCACATGAAACTTGAAACCTTGGGTTCAACACTTCTCAACCAAAAACTCTTGCTTCGGCTCCTCGTGGTGATGCTCATCAGCCATGGCTTTCTAATTCAACGAAATCCTACCTCGTTTTCAGATCTCCGCCATGGCCGATCCAAAAATCCTCACGCTGCATGTTTCAAAACCGATAGAAACTCTCGAGACTCGAGTCACTCTCTCTAAACTCTGTGGAGGCTATATACGGCGAAGAATAGGAACTGATAGAATTAATCTGGACTGTTAAAATAGCAAGAATCCATAAAACTGTAGGATGAAAACCCAACAAAGATCAGGTTAGCTTAACATCAATGGGTGAGGAGGAGTTGAAAAGCAAAAAGACATGGAGTTGAAATTACCACGATCTTCAAGCCAATCGGAGTAATATTTTCCTTTTTCTGCAAACAAAAATCACAGATCATCAAATCTATTAACAAAATAATACATAGATTCAAAAACGGAGAGAGAGAGGTTCAGCAAAATGGAGAGCGGAAACAAAGAGATAAGAGAGAAGAGAGAGACGAATGAAAAAATATCACTGACACAACCTCACTAAAGACCAAAACATTCTTATATAAGCGGACACAAAAGAAGAAAATAAAAGATTAAAAAAGTAACTATACAATAAATACGAAAGAAAAAAAAAATGAAATATGTGAATTCACTACTCATTCTTGTAAAAGCGGGATAAACGTTTATTATTATAGAGAGATATATATATCTTGGATGCTGTTGCTTCTAACAAGACAGGATTGCATGTTAATGGGGTCCAAGATAGTTGTATATGCATATATTTATTGTAAAATAAATCTAACAAATTTTATAAAATCATATTAATTTATAGGTTATTTTTTGTTTAATATCTTTATGTCTGTAGCACTTCTCATAAATATATATATATTAAAAAATATATAGATATATATTAATTTACTTGACTAACTTTGAAAGTTTTAAGTCAGTAATGTCCTTATGTGAAGATGGTCATGTTTAATGTTTCATCTGATCCGTTCGATGTTGTCCATGGTCTATATATATAATGGTGAAACTTGTTTTCTAAACCGTGGTCGACTTTGTAGCCAAAATTAATCACGTAACAGTTGATCTATCTTCCTTTGGCTGCTCAGCGCAGGCTTTAAAGCTCAAGCAGAAGTAAGTACTGTTGCATGCCTGCCTTTTTGTAACATATGATCATCTTCGGCATTGCATTTTCTCTTTTCTCACTACCTTTATTCGTTCTTCAAAGCAATCCCTAGGCTGGGATCTCTACCCATTATTTTGCTGATATCTCAGTACATATTAATGGATGATCTCCCGGCCCTCTCACCAAGACCGTACCCAGTATTATGGGTCTATTCCATGCCACGTGTCTTTCATTGACGTACAGACGCTAGATCCCCAGCTTGACGGAGACCACAGCTCTTGTGGGTCCTGGTAATCCACATCCTCGTATTGTTTCTTCCAACCGAGAGGACAGACTTCCACATTTCTCTGGTCATGGTTAAGATCTTCTGCATGCGACTATCTTGGATTTCATTGCTAGTGGGTTTCCTTCTATGGATCAGACAGATAATTTTTGGTCTATTGGAGGCCCAATTGTTTTAATGGTTTTTCCCTTTTATTGTTTTAAACTAATAGGGGCATGCATGATCTGGTCAGATTATTAACTGATGTGCATAATTTAAAAATGAGTTTTGCTATTCATATTCACATATTTTATACATTATATACCATATTTTTTATTTTATTTTATTTTTTTTAAACTAATTAAATTATTCTACTCATCATTCACATACCATATATTTCATGATAAAATATCATGATGTAGAGGTTCTAGAATCTTTTTATGTTTTTGGCATAAGTTTTTATAAATCATCTGATCATATCGCCTCAACATCCAAACATAGGCTTAATCGTCATGGGTGACAGGTACGTGCTTTAGATTGATATATACCTAGTTTCCTTTGCACAGTAGTGGGATTAATGTCCCACACACTATTCAGTGCCACATTCAATAGAGGTGCATTTGGATCATATGTTAATATTTAAAATTTGATTTGCACTAAATGGACCTGACATGTAAAATTTTAATCTTTGATCACAACCTTAGATTTCAAATTACTATAAAAAGAAATGAATTTGGAAGCAGTGACATTTTAAGTGCATTGATTTGGAATCCAAATTAAAATTCTTTTATCTAAATGAAACCTATATAAGAAGTGAGATTAAACAAAATACATATTTGATATGATAAGTGATAATAAATACAACCAATTCATAACTATTTTTCACAATTCTATAATCTAAATAATTTTTTTAATCTAAACTTACAAATCAAAATCTAAGCAAAAGTCGAAGAATTTAAAATATTTTATCAAATTAATTGTTAATTGTACATGCACGTACAGTACTTCTTTGTAGTCACACTGCTTCAGTATTAATTTATTCATGAATTAATCTAAAAGAAGACAAAAGATGATAGCAAGCTGGGGTGAATATGGGAAATGTTTGGCCTACCGCTGGTAGCTCTTGTTGGCGCTTTTTTTTTTTTTTTAATGAATAAGTATTTTTTAATAATGTACGTGTTGTGATTTTTTTTTTTTAAATAAATATTTAAAAATATTAAAAAAAATACGTGTAAAAGTAAGTTAAAAATAAAAATACACACTACAACTAAAGAGAGCTACCAGCGATAGCTGTAGTGCTGAATATATAGGCATTTCGACGATGAGTCATCAAGAAGGATTGTCTTCGATCCCTCAATACTTCCGGTTACCGTACTATCAGAGGAGTCGAGGCCGAGTGATCAGGAGGCTGAAAATGCCCACAATATTGAAAGTAAGTACTACTCCATGCATATTTAACAAAATTATTAGGTACTGCCAAAACTACAACTTCTTGATGTAAATTATTTGAAGTGACTTCCTATATATATATATATAAATCACTTATTTAAAATATATATGTTATATTTATCGAAAGGAAATTTTAATTAAGGAGAGAAAAAACACAAAAGAAGAAATTATCCTTTGTCGCCTAATGCATGGGATATTTTAAATCCGAAGGCAAGTTTTGTCAACAAATTAATTAAACGTTTTGATTATATATATATATATATATATGATGTGCTAGTACTTCAAAAATCTCAGGGATAAGAAGATTTCACTTCCTTGACACTTATGTTCCCCTCTATCAAGCCGCCCTTAAAGGCGATTAGCATGCTGCGGAGGCTATACTTGAGAAATATCCGGACGCCGTTCGAAATCCCATAACAAAAGCGAATGATACAGCTCTTCGATCACATTGCAGCACTAGCAGAGCGCACCAGCTTCGTAAAAGAGATTGTAAAATTGATGAATCCGGCCGATTTAGAACTGAAAAATAAAAAACAAAATACGGCCATTTGCTTCGCTGCTGCATCATGGAATTGTGGCAATTGCTGTGGAGATGGTGAATAAAAATGTTGAACTGCCACTGATTCGCTGTAGTAACCAAATGACACCACTTTAGATGGCCGCTTTGCAAGGACGTAGAGACATGGTGTCATATCTTTATTCTGTCACTGATTTTGAACATTTGACTTCTTCAGAACGCATTGTTATCCTTGTTGCTTCTATATTTCCGCTGATTTTTATGGTACGCTCCCTTTATATCTCACTAATTATATACGAGTTTGAGACGAATAATATTTATAATGTCATGAAATTTTTTGGATTTCTTTATTAATTGTTGCACTGCTATTGACTAAATAAGGAATTTTTTTTTTTTCACCAGCCTTCGACTATGATTAAATCAATTGTGCTATTAATTCTATGGACAGATATAGTATTGGAAATTCTGAAGAAGTATCCAGAATTAGCAACTATGAAGACTTCACATAGTGGGAAGATAGCATTGCAAGAGTTAGCCAATAAACCTTTTGCAATTGGTAGCAAGAGTCAGCTGTCAGTCTGGGAAAGTTCCTTGAACTGCTGTAAGTTCCAAGCTTTCTTTAAGAGCCCACATTCACGTGTCTCTAAAAGCATTTCTCAACTAGTTGGTTATATCAGGCTAATCATTTCGTGGCAATTTTACCCATACATCTTGGGCCCGGGACATTAAGTAAATTGCACGTGTTGACCTCTCAGATATTATATGGCATTACTAATGGAATACGTACGGAGAAATAAATTAATCTAATGATCTTCTTAAAACGTCATGCAATAAAAATTTCAATTAAAAGTTCAATATCTCATTGTTTATCGAATTAATATTTATTTTCTACCAGATGGTCTCTAAATTGTTTGGTCCCCCTCCCCCCCCGTCCTCCCCAATCTCAGGGTTCAAAGGGATCTGTAACAAAGCTTTGATGAGTACAATAGCCCATCAATTAGTTGGTCTCCTTTGGAAAAAAGTTCTACCATTGCCAGAGGAACAATTCGCAAAGCTGGTTCGCGAGCATTCCTTACTATTTAATGCTGCAAGATTAGAGAATGTTGATGTGATATATGTGTCAATTATTTTATAATCATTATGTTACTAACTGATGTGCATGCAGAAATTAAAAGGTACACTCGGTGATAAGCAGCAGCTCTTATGTTTAAATGAAGTGATGAGGACATGTGCAGGGCATGTGTTATTAAACAATGCAGTCTCAATTAAGGATGGAAAGTGAAGGAGAACTGTCCGATCGAGTCACATGGTGTAATCTGTGCTTCATGTATATATATATATATATATGAGGGTTTTCTATGTTAGGGTTACGTGAGAATGGTCATTTGTGCATTCTGCCGTTAGAGAGTGTTTTGAGTGAAGCAGGGAGAAGAGAGAACTAGGGTTTGTCGAGGGAAAAAGAAAGCCAATTCTTGTGGCTTTTCTTGGCTCAATATTGGTTCAATCTTGTACATTAGCACATTGGTTTTGAAGATTCATTAATAAAATGATCCCTGAGACTGTTCCTTTCGTGGATGTAGGCCATTAGGGCCGAACCACGTAATCTCTGCTTGTATTTTATGTTTCTCTAATCTTTTCTTATTTCTTGTTGTTTTACAGTTTAATCTTGCTAATCTTGTTATCTTTATCTTATCGTATCGTATTTCTTTGATTGAATTTTGATTTTGAGTCTTTAAGTTCATAAAGGACTCGGGTTGTATTCTTAACAAGTGGTATCACGAGCTTAGGTTCTATGGGGATCACGAAATTTGATGTTGAGAAATTTACTGGAGAAAACAACTTTGGGCTGTGGAGAATTAAGATGATGGCTCTGCTAGTCCAATAAGGCTTGCAGGATGCCCTCACCTGTGATAAAAGGGGCTCTTCCTCAAAAGAGGAAGGGAAGGTGGATGTCCAGAGGGACATTCTCCAAAAGGCCCACAGTGTATTGATTCTCTCCCTAGGAGATAATGTTTTGAGGGAAGTAGCTAGTGAAGAAACTGCTGCTGGTATTGGCTAAAGCTTGAACACCTCTCTATATGACAAAATCCTTGGCTAACAGACTCTATAAGAAAACTAAGCTATATACTCTTAAGATGACTTTTGGAACTTCGATAGGAGAACATCTGGACACTTTTAATAAGATTATATTAGACCTAACTAATATAGACATTAAGGTGGAGGATGAGGATCAAGCAATCCTCTTATTGAGTTCGTTGGACTCCTCATACCAGAACCTTAAAGAGACCATGATGTATGGTAGAGATACAATATCTCTAGATGAAGTGCAATCTGTACTTCATGCTAGGGAATTACAAAATCAAGAGAAAACCAAACAAGAACATGGTGAGGGCCTGTCTGTTAGGGGAAGACTAGAAAAGAGAGGCAAGAAAGGCAAAACAGATAACAAGAAAGGTAAGTCTAAGTCTAAAGGAAAACAGTTAAAGTGTTTCCTATGTCACAAAGAATGACATTTCAAGAGAGATTGTCCTAATAGGAAAACTCAAGTAGGAAACAAAAACAAAGATGATGGGGATGTAGCAGTGGTGTTAGATGGGTATGATAGTGCTGAGGTACTAAATATTTCTGAGATAGGCCATGAAAAAGAGTGGATTTTAGATTCAGGTTGTTCTTTTCACATGTGTCCCAATAGAGACTGGTTTGAAAGCTTTTTCGAATTGGATGGTGGGCATGTAATTCTAGGGAATAATAAATCCTGCAAGATCATGGGTATTGGGTGTATAAGACTAAATTACATGATGGGATTGAGAGACTTTTGAGGGAGGTCAGATTTATACCTGACCTAAAGAGAAATTTAATTTCTCTTGGTATGCTTGATAATTCAGGTTATTCCTTTAGGTCTAAATCAGGGGTCCTTAGAGTCACTAAAGGTTCATTCACTATTATGAAAGGGGTAATAAAGAATGACCTTTATACCTTAGTTGGCAAAACCACTGTAGGGGAAGCATCCCCTGTACAAAATGCAATTGAGAAAAAATCTGTGCTCTGGCACAGGAGGTTAGGGCATGCTAGTCAAAAAGTTCTTTTAGAACTACAGAAACAGGGCTTGCTGAAAGATGCAAACCTGGATAATTTACCTCTCTGTAAAGACTATGTCTATGGAAAGGCTAAAATGGTTAGTTTTAAAAGGGCAACTCATATGACTACTCAGACCCTAGATTATGTACATGCTGACCTTTGGGGACCTTCTAGAGTAACTTCTCATGGTCGAGGGAACTATTTTCTCTCCATCATTGATAATTACTCTAGGAATGTGTGGATTTACATTCTTAAACATAAGAGTGACACCTTTGGAAAGTTTTAAGAATGGAAATCCTTAGTTGAAAAACAGGTAGAAAGAAAATTGAAAACCTTAAGAACTGATAATGGGTTAGAGTTTCTGTCAACAGAATTTAATAATTTCTATAAAAAATGGGAGATTCTAAGACACAAAACTGTTAGAGAAACTCCTCAACAGAATGGTCTAGCTGAAAGGATGAATAGGACCATTCTAGAGAGGGTAAGATGCATGTTGTCAAATGCTGGGTTACCTAAGATCTTCTAGGCTGAAGCTGCTATCATAGCTGTCAATTTAATTAATAGGTGTCCGTCTTCTGCCATAGATTTTAAAACACCACAAGAAATGTGGACTGAGAAACCTCCCAATTATGATTACCTTAGAATTTTTGGGTGCACAGCTTATGCACACTCAAAAACTGATAAGTTAGACCCTAGGGCACTAAAGTGCATTTTTGTGGGATACCCTGAGGGAGTCAAGAGGTATAAATTATGGATAGACAAACCTGGCAGAAATAAATGTATAATTAGAAGGGACATGATCTTTAATGAATCCCAAATGGCTTGTGTACAAAATATAGAGGCAGAACAAAGAACTGGAAACACTGAGGGAAATGTACAGGTTGAGGTGGAGAGGAGAAACACCTCAACAAATAGGAATACTGGAGAGAAGTCAGTAACTCTGAGGACCCAATTTTAGAGGACTTAGATAAACTAGGTTCTGACTCTTACATTTTAGTAAGAGACATGGAGAAAAGGACTATAAAACCACCTATTAGGTATGGTCACGTAGAGCTTATAGCTTTTGCTTTGACTATTGCTGATGAAGTTGTTTATCAAGAACCAAGGAACTATAACGAGGCCATTGCAAGCAAGGATGCCGCCGAGTGGATACTTGCTATGCAAGAAGAAATTGAGTCTTTAAATAAAAATAAAACTTGGGAGAGGGACAGGTACAGTATTTCAACCCCCATCTAATATATATATAGTAACACTATACACCACACAATCATTCTATCTTTATTCTACTATGTAAAATATAGCACATTTATTCTATTTCATATTTGACTTTTTTACTATTCTTCATTAGTTGATGAAATATTTTTTGTTTTTATCATTGCACATATATATATATATATATATATATATATATATTTTATAAGTATCATTGCACATATTAATACCAAGCTTATTAATTGTACTGATAAAATCAACTGTAAGTGTAATTATCATCATTAAAGAATCTCAAGATATCAATAAATTTATCCTTAATTTTATAAGCAAATAAATGAGATAATCTATTAATAATTTTTTTTTTTCTAATAGAGTTTCTAACTATCTTCTTTAAGCATAACTCTAGAAAGAAAAATATCATGATTCCATCTATAATCAGAGTCAAGATTATATTAGGCGTAAAGCATATTTTGGACGTACAGAATATGCTTCCTGACAAAAGAATTGGAATCAGATGAATCTTGTGTAAAAAAGTCAGCAATTACCTATTTACCTTTGCTACTTAAAGCATTGGTAGAAGAAGGTTCACCATTTTCTTAGTTACAATGTTTAGGATAGTATAAAGGTGAGAGAGGAGGAGAAGCTAATGCCTTCTTCTAAAGCGAATTTCTCCTTTTATAGATGGAGGAGGAGCATGTCCAATGCAAACGGTAATAAAGCAGCAACATAGTAAACAGTAGTAATAATTATTGGCTTCTTCAGCGGCATTTGCAGGATGGTGGAATCTTGTCAAAAAAGCATCAAACAAGGAGACTTTACAAAGCAAACAGTAGTAAAGCAGCATGAACAGTAAAAAGTAGTAAAGGTGGAGTCTTGTCAGAAAAGCATTGTCCCAGAGGACAACCGATGAATTTTTTTTAGTTCATAATTAAAAGAGTATTTTTAAATAATATTATAAATTTTTTAAAAAAATTATATTTAAAAATATTAAAAAATATATATATGGTAAGAAAAAAAAAAAAAATACATTTTGCATGTTCGGTGGCCACCGAACCTTTCTCTGTGGACATAGAAGGTCCCTTTGTCGATATATGCCGTAGCGAAACCATTAATTGTTAATTGTTTTAAGAAGAGGCTCACATTTATGTAAAATAAAAAAATATAAAAAATAAAAAATTTAATTATATATAAAATTAATTCTTGATAATTTCGTACATAAATATAAAAATAAAATTCTAAAAACATAATTTATATGTTTCAATTTATGATAATAATATTTTATAAAATAATATTTATCTATTACTATTTTTATAATTAAATATTTAGAATCTATTTTTTCATAAAAACTATCAAGTGAGCTTTTAGAATGTTATCTTTTATTCTTGTGTATAAGCTAATTTATTAAATTTTATATAAAGTTTAGATATTTTTATGTCACATTAAATATATAACGATATAATTGAGATATTAAATTAATTTTTTTTTTTGCTGAATGAAATTTTAGAGAATAAAACCTCTAAACTATTTTTCAAAAAAATCATTAATATTAAATAATTTTTTTTGTATTGTTTACTTTAGATTCCATATTAAGAATCTTAATATTGTTTGACAAAAAACTTTAGAATCCATGATAGTGAATTTATTATTTCTTCTAAATTTAATTTAAATTACTTTTAATGTGTCCACATCTTTTAAAATAAATAATATATATAAATTATACGAAATTTCAAAACTATAAAAAAAAATTAGAAAGCATCGTTTATTGAAATTTTAGAGTGCACGTTGAGACTATAAATCTTTTGTAGACATTCTCTATATTGATGATGAAGTATGAATACTTTATTATTATTAATTATTTTTTACTTATTTTTATTATTTTATATTATTATTTAATATTTTTATATTATTTTTTATTACTATTTAATAGACCACCTACTACTCCATTACAATCTAAATTCAGACGTCATCAAGAACCTGAAAAGTACTTTTCGATAAAAGTAAAGGCCAAAACAGCTAGGCCACCACAATTGAGCAGGCTTTATCCTATCCGGAGACTCCACTAAGAGGACTTTGCTACGTAACATTGACAAACGTACAGTCGGCTGTATAAAATAAATAAAAAAAAATTATAAAATTTTTTTTTATATTTAAAGAGATCTATATGAATAAAAATTTTTTTTTATGTAAGTCCCGTATTAATTTATTTTTTTACAGCCGACTGCACGTTAACTGCATCTGTCAACTACAAAAAATATTTCTCTAAAAAAATTAGATAATTCTTTTTTAATCTTATATATATTCATCTTATATGTATTTGTGCGCCCTCACCCTTTTTAATCCCCTTTCCCCAGACCCAACCTCTCTCAGCAACAGCAGCCTCCTAATTTCACAGCCCACAATTAGATAAGCATAATTTGAAACTATTAAATCCGAAAAAGGATTAAAGGGAGGACCTAAACTTTGTAACATATTATACAAAGTTCACTTCCTTTCGTTCACAACAAATAAATCCCCTTCGGACTATATTTGTTTGGTCATCGGTACGAGAGAGAAAAAAAGAGAGAGAGAGAGAAAAAAAAGGTGTTTATATGCTAGTGAGTATATATTTTTTAAAGTACTTTAATAATAAAAAAGTGTTCTTTTAGTAGAGTTTTGAGCTCAACCACTTATACAAAGTTAGTTTGGACTATACATTACTTTTGACTTGACTCTTCCAGAATACAACAGTCTAACTGATCGTATATAATTCACACTAACTCTGCACAAATGGTTGATCTCAAAACTTCATCTAGAAGTACTCTAAAAAAATATATACTCACTAGCATATAAAAACCTTTTTCTTTTTTTTTTTCTCGTACGGAATGACCAAACAAACATACATATATATATATACTAGGTCGGAGCAACGTGCAAAGCACGTTTGCCTAATCAGGTAAGATAATATTTTGCACATAAAATATAATAAACCATTCAATTTTTTCAATTTTTAAAATAAAAATAATATTAAAAAATGATATTATAATAATATTTTATTCAATTTTCAACAAAACATCTCATTTTATCCTATTTCATCTAAACTACCTAATCAAACCAGACATAAAGTTTGTAGTAATTTAATTTTTTTAAAGATTGTTTAATAATCTAGTTCATTACCATCACATTACATAAAACATTTAAGATGGTTTTTTTTCTTTTATAAAGTATTTGTTAAATAATACCTTAAAAAAATAAATGTTTTTTTTTTATATATATTTGAAGGAGTGGAGTTTCAAACTCCAACTTCTATTTTAAAAGAGAAATGATATTTGTATTCGTGGTTGTGCAAACATCGTGCAGTTTCTTTGAAAAAAATGAATTAATACGGGACTTACATTAAAAAAAATTAAATTTTTAATCGTGAATCTCATTATTTTTCAAAATAATTATGTGGCGTTTGCATATTTAACGACTGTATGTAGTATTACTAATTTTAAAAACTGTAAGTTATGCCAATCAAATCACATGTATTTGATAAAAAAAAAATTATTGTTAAATAAAAACTGAGATGAACTTTTTATATAAGATTTTTTGTATTTATTAAATAAAAACTTTTTATTAGATCACTCTATTATATTCGTACATATTTTCATTCCTTTTAATTTCTTAAACAGTCGTAACAATTACAACATGTTCACTTGTCCTCAAAAGGACGATTAGACAAACTCATGTCTATCCATTTAGGTATTTAAAAAATAAAAATAAAACCATTGTCAGAAGGAGCTGAAAAAAGAAGACGCATATCTTCGGTTTTATTCAACATTTAATAACCTGTTAAAAACAGAGGAGAGAGGGATATTAATGAAAGAACTGCAAAAAAAATTTCCCCTTATCTCTCTCCCTCTGCAATTCAGTCGTATTTGACTCTCTTTCTTCAAAATTACAGGGTTAGGTTTCATGAGCCTTGTCATTTGGCTTTGAGAAATGCCTTTTGCAAGCGCCGGATACAAGCGGCACGCAATCGGCCATTTAATAATATTTTTTTTAAAATTCTCTCTCCTCTCTCTTTTGTTATCCCACCCGCCCAACTTTTCTCTCTCCCTTCCCCCCCCCCCCAACTTTTCTCTCTCCCTTCCCGCCCAACTTTTGGAAGTAATAGGCCATCTGGTTTTGCTTTTAGAAGTGATTGGTAATTGGACTTGTGCTCAAAACCTAGGCAGACATGTTGGTTTTGCAGTGGACGAGGTTTATGAGCTGAGAGTGGAGAGTGCGTGGTCTTTGGGGTCTGGTTGGTAAAAGTTCGGTGATTTGAAAATTTCTTCAAGTTATGAAACTCGGGTTTGGCGTAAGATTGGAAATTAATCGCTAAGGTTGGATTACAGTTTAGCTTTTGAGTGAGAATTAAGTGGATTTTGTGAATTCATGAACGATTTCGAAATACGAGAGATTTAGATGGCAAGCACAGCGCCATCTCCGGATTCATCTCCCTCTACCATGCCACCACCTTCTACCATTATATCTCCTTCCACCAGTTCCTATGGCTTTTTATGCTCTGTTTCAAGTTAGCTTTCCACTTCCACGTGTTTCAGGTTAGCAGCTGTTTTTTATTTTATGTGTGAAAGATCTGGAGAAGGATCAAAGTGGTAGAGGCCAGCTTCCTGTTCCTCCCTCTCTCTCTCATCAGCTGAGCAACTTTTATGTGGCCTTCACAGCTCGGGAATGGGTTTTCTAAGAAGGTTGAGGAAGGTTGAAGAGGACAAGGAGGTGAAGAATCTTCGTCGGTCGGTCATCATCGAAGATTGGATGGAGAGGCAGAGCATTCACAGCTCTGTGCTATTCAATTCAACCTCAAGCTCCTCTGAGTCTAGCTCTGGCGCAGGCTTCTCATCGTCCTCTGAGTCTAGCCCCGCTTGTCTGTTTTTATTTTTTTTATTCTTTTCGTACGGTCGTTTACACGCCGGTTGTATCTTGCGACTGTACCTAGCAGTTCTGGTTTTTATTTTTTTTATTCTTTTCGTACGGTCGTTTACACGCCGCTTGTATCTTGCGACTGTACCTAGCAGTTCTGGTTTTTATTTTTTTTATTCTTTTCATACGGTCGTTTACACGCCGCTTGTATCTTGCGACTGTACCTAGCAGTTCTGTTTGGCTTTTCTTCAAAATAATCAGCGACATCCAAATGCACGGATGCGAGGATGGAAGGCAAGAAAAGACACGCACGCTGGAGGGCTTACAAGAAGGAAAAAAATGGTGTAGGGGTGTTCTTCATTTTTCCTCTTGGGTTTTATTTTCAGGATGAAGATAAGCATATCTTGAGCTAATCTTCTTTCTTTCCCTCTCCCTGCCTATCTTGAGCTAATCTTCTTTCTTTCCCTCTCCCTGCCTATAAACCAAAATCCCAAAATCGGGAAGTGAACTGAAAAAATGTTGAATAGCACCCTATTTTTCTGTGCTTCCTCACACACATCTCCATCCATCGCCAACCACCGTCTACCAAACCAAAGATTTCCAGCGACACCCAAATGTACGAATGCGAGGACGAAAAGAAATACACGCTGGAGGGTATATAAGAAAGGAAAAAATGGCTCTTGGGTTTTATTTTCGATACGAAGAGAAGAGATCAGAAGAATTAAAGAAGAGAGCAAATGAAGAGACAGAAGGAAATGAGTTTGGTTTTGGAGAGAGAAACGAATGAGAATATGCAGAAAAACATCGAAGACGTAAAGGTGAGAGAAATTAAAGAGAATAACTAAGATCGAAATTTACGATACAAACGGCGTTAAATATAATAATAAAGTAAACGGAAGACAACAAAATCTGTTAAAACAATAAAAATCCGTTTCATAGCCACTTTTTCTTGCATACACATGCACACAAATCCCAGAACATGCCTTGTAGGTCAAGATTCCACCATAAGAACCCGGTTGGTGAATAGTAACATTGGAAACAGCTCCATTGGCAGAGAGAATGTATATTCCTCGAGGACTCTTCTGAGAAAATCAAAGAATTTTTCTTGCAACATCCTGTAAGATGAAGTAGAATCTATATTGGGTAAGCACGAGACCATCAGGATTGGCGCAAAGATCCTCAAGTATTATTATCGTTCTTATTGTGATTATTATTTGGATAGTTTAAAAAAAAAAAAAAACCTACATTGAAAAATGATCAGAAAGACAGAGATGGTATTTCGTGTGGGGGTGGCCGCATAATACATGATTTTATCTTTAATACATTACCTCCCCAGTACTAACAGTGACCACGTGCGGTGTGAAGTCCCCTCCTGCCATGTTCGCAAACAATTCGCCTTCTCAGATGAACATCCACAGGACCACATGTAAGATAAATTGAGCTAAAACGACCTAAAGTAGCATGCCCATTTAACATCACAAAGTAATCACTTTTATCACATAAAATTGTACTAATATTACACAAGCACTCAAGATATTTCATACAAAGCATAACTCAAATTTGTATTTCCAAAGATAAATCCCCATCTATTTAATTCCCCCATGCTGGTTATGTACGATTGATTTTTTTTTATAAGTATGTAAAATTGAAATTAAGATCCAAAGCCCCCACTAATGAAATAAAACAGTACCATCTTTTTTTTTTTCACTTTCTGGATATTTGCACCAACAAAATTAGCTAGAAAATAATAATATCAGAAACTTCTATAGTATATATCTCTACCCAAAATGCCAAATGCAAATACCCATGGATTGTCAGTTGAGAAAATGGCCATTTTCCTTGGTTTATGATCTCATTATATATTTTTTGAAAAAAAGAAGGGAATGAACTGAAGGAGCAGGGGATTGATCGGGAATTAGTCCCAGCTCTCTGACCCAGTTCGTGCTATGAACTTGTACAGTGGGGGTACATATATATAGAGGTGGTGGTGCATGCTCCATGCATGTTCTTTGTTGCATGGAGAGTGAATGACAATCACTCAGATTTGACCGTAGTACCAAATGCCATGCACCCAACATGCCAACTCAACATAACCTACTCGATACTCTATTAATTTCTATATGGATATATTGCGCCAGACTTACGCACAACACCAAAATGGCTAATTTCCTGGCCTAAATCTCCCTTAGTTTACTTGACCGTATCTAGATAATTTCATGGCCTAACTCTCCCTTAGTAGCCCAAGCGCCAGCAAGAGCATGTACCATGGTTGAGCCTCCTTCAAGCCTCCTCCTCACTCTCTCAGTTTCTTCACCACTTCCTTCCTCCTACTCAGATGCACCATGAGCCATCAGTTGCACCACCTAGCCTACTTTTCCTCCACTCTTCCAAGCCACACAGTAAGCTCTGTTTCTATACAATAGAAACAGAGCACGGTTTCTTCCGTTAAGCACGACTCCTCCTCAAACTCGCCAACCACTTGCTGCCCGTGCATGCATCCAGCTTCATCTTCTCCATAAATGTTTACTATTTCATAAATAAACCGACGTGCATAATTAATCGACAGTTTTTTCTTTCACAGAATACGGCCGGACGTCCATAATTGAATGAGAAGTCCAATGTGAATTAAATTTGACTCCGTTAACAATTTTCATTAAAAACAACAATTTCCGTTTGACAACTTCCGTTAAAACAAGAAATTCCGTTTTATAGACACTTTTTATATATAGAAGATATATATATCTTCTATATATCTTTAATATAATAACTAATCTTCTATATATAATAATACGTGTATATGTTAAGGAGAAAGAGAAAAATATAATAACTAATCTTTAATTACTTATAATTATATAAACTATTAAGTATTGTAATTATTGTGATTAATAAATCATATAACAACATTGAATGTTCTCACTCTCAACATTTATGTCTTCATTCTATATGCCGATTACATTCACACGTATTTAAACAAACGGTGTTAACTTTAACGGAAAAATAAGAAAAACCGTTAAAACAAGATTTTCCGTTTCATACACACTTTTTATATATAGAAGATATTAGACAAAAATACACTACTCTGGACATAAAGGGTCATAAACGGAAAAATGAATAAATTGAATTAAAGGGCCAACGTTAAGAACCGGTGCCAACGTTAACAACTTTAACTAGCCTTCAAACCATGTTAAAAACCCAAAAAGCAGCAACTTTATTTCCAGCCCGTTGCCACTTAAACTATCAATGTAAGGTAGTTGAATGCAGGCTCTTAAAGTGGAAGAAATTAACAGTAATAATAAAAAAAAATAGTATTAAAAAAAACCAACAGGGGGTGAATGCCTGGAGTGGGACACGGGGTGACGACATGGGGGGCTGGGTGGGAAGTGGGGGTGTGAGGACGCAGTGGTATTGAGTGAGTGGGAAGGAGGGGTGTGGGGACGTGCCGACGTGGGGGCTGGGTGCGAAGAAAACACAGAAACAAAAAAAGAAATAAAAAAAAGAAAAGATGGAAAGAGAGGGAATTTTAATAGGTGTAGATAAATATAGGAGGCTGTGTTGCTTTATTAAAAATAAGAAAAATTAATGATACACACGTACTATATATTTCACAATAATATTATAAAATGAAAATATTTTTATAAAATAATGTTATTTTTATAAGATATTTTATAAAAATATATCCTTTATTTAAATAGTAAATTATTTTACAAAAAATAGTAAATTATTTTAAAAAAAATAGTATGTGATCTGTAAACTTAAAATTTTACTATACATAAATAAAGTTAAGTACTAATCTACATATTAATACTGATTCTTCTATATTTAAAATTTAAATTAATAATATTTTTAATAAAATTAATTTTTTAATCAATTATTTTTAATTAATATATAAATTAATACATAATTATACTTATAATTAAATTTTTTAGATAAATTTATAAGAATTAAAGATTATTGATTAGAAAAAATAAAAAATAAAAGTACTAAAGCTCACCGATAAATATTAGAGAAATCCCCACCCTCAATTTCATCAAGGTTTGCTAGGTGTCAATAAAGTTTAGTTTCCTTAGCTGGTAAGCATTATTCCCGATTCCTTTTATTTTAACCGACACTTCCTGTCCAGCTCTGCTCTCCCTCTTCTTCACTCGCACAAACTAGAGTCGAGTCAAGTCAAGTCACATAAATTTTTAGTGAAACCGGAGACGTTGTTGAGTGTCCAACAACTTTGTTTCAACTCTCAAGCTTTGGTAAGTGCAGAAACTGCATTCCTATTTTTAGTACGAATGGATGCAGAACATGCAAGTGTTTTTCTGGAAATGAATGGTTGGTTTGTGAGTTGCTGTTGGGCATATGTTTGTTTAGCATGCTATTGGTAGTTGATGATGAATCATGGATGTTAATTTTGTGATTGAGTATGATTTCGGTTGAAGCTTCTAATATTATGAGCTTAGTGTCGAAATATGTGACTTTTATTTAAATTACATGATGATGGATGTTAATATGCAACAATAGTATAACCCCATGTTATGATTAGCACTTTTATTGTAAGATAGTGATGATTTTGAGTAGTTCTTGGTTTAGATGCCCAAGAAAATCAACATATTACAAGTGGATGAAGTTATAATTTCAAAATGGTTATATAAATGTCTCGGGTTGAGGCGTTAGTCGGTGATTTGGTGTTTTGCTCAAAGTTATCTTGGATTGATTGTTTGTTTGAGAGTTGAGCAGCGAGCTAGCGGTGGTGCGAGACTGTATATTTTAATTGGGCTTGTTAATTTGTTACTTGCATGCTGCAGCGCAAACAATGAGTAAATTGAAAAAATACGCTGCCGGGTCATCTAGCCACCAGTCAATGGGGATCATTATTGAGAAAATGCAACAAGAGATCTATTCAGGCCAGACCGGTAAGGCGAAATCGAAGGTGCAACGCTCAGTCAAGGCCAATTATAAGATGAAAGTAGAAGACAGGTATACAGTCCACATCAAGAGTAGTACTAAGGTGGAAATGGCAGGAACTAATTTCCAGTCATCAGTCAAAATCAAAGAGCAGAAAACGGAAATGATCGAGTTCTCGAATTCTTCCGGCCACACAAACTGGAACGTCGGTAATATATATATATTCGCTTGCTACACAAAGGATATATGAGCACAAACTTATTGCGCATTAATTGATAGAATAAGTAATCAGGATTGTGGTTGGCATGCAGGTCGACTAATGCTTCCATCGTTAGAGATCGGGAGTACTGCGCATGATTCCGACCGCAAACGCAAACGCGTGGAGAGTAAGGGGCAAGTGAAAAAAACAGGACCAGTAAGGAAGAGTAGTAACCAGCGCTCGGGAACTTGCACTTGCCACAAAACCAGGACCGGTACCAAGAGGACCAGTACTAAGACTAGTACTAGGAAAGAGAAAAAGAGTACTGAAACCCGATCAAACACTCAATTAGGCTGTACGTACGTTGATGTATCTGATGATACGTGGGAATCAGATACGTGGGATTATGCCTATTATTAGGTACAATTTACTTGTAATTGTTGTTTTCTTTAGTTCCACTGGTCTTGGATTTGTAATTCTGTACAGGGAATCCGATGGGAGTTAAATAGACTCGGATGCCTCGGATCATCCTGTATATATAATAAGTGTTGGATTGGCTATTCTATTAGGCAAACTTTAGCTAATATTACAATTTTTTGCTTTTTGTCTATTTTACTCAAATTTAATGACACATTTGATTATTTATCTAAATTTTATATAATAATAAAATAATATTTATTTACAACTTTATTATTATTACTTCAGAAATTATTCTGTCATACTTTACAAATCTACCGGTTATAATTTATTTTGCATTCTTCTTATGGTTTTTTCAATTATCAGAGTACTCCCAATGGATTTTTTATCCTATCTTTTAAAATACATGACTAAATCTCATTTTTTCTATTTTATATATTGATTTTTACAATACATCATATATCAGTTTATCTATTTTTTCTTCATATCATTTTAATATTATACTTTTTAATATTTTATAAGAGAAAAAATACAATAAAAGAAATTAATTTTAATGAAAAAGTACAAGAAAAGATAGAAAATAATTAAAATATGTTTACATTTGTGTACAATTGTTTCTATATTTAGAGGCAACACTGTACACAAATGTAAAATAGAAAAAAAATAAATCATCTGTTGGATGCATGTTTTGACCATTTTTCTTTATATTTTACATAAAAATGGGTTTTATAAAATCCATTTTGAGTGCTCTTATAATTTATTTCAATTATTTCTTCTGGCTGATTCAATGCTTTAATCTGTTTGCAAGTGTCCAGACCCACCAACAACGTCAATGTACCAAAGTAGTATTGTATGTTATATGACCGTGTTAAGATAAATATATATCAACTGTGACACCCTCGTGTACCACTTGTGCTTTGGCAAGAGCCGTGTTGCTGGGATGTTGGCTACCTGGATCCCTATAGCCCTCGAATGTGAATGTTGTGATAACAGTGTGTGCGCTAACATGGTTAAATCAAAATGTATGGTTAATTTGTAGCTAAATTTTAAAAAAAAATAAGTCATTATCTTGATTTGTTTTCATAAATTATCTCATTTCATCTGATTATTATAATTTTTTAAAATTTTATGATAAAATATAAAAATAATTTAAATTTTTTAAATCTTAAAATAAAATAATATTAAAAAATTATACTTTTGGCGGCGTTGGGACTCCATGCTCCTTAACCATTATTGAACTCTCCACTTGCATCAAATTCTACGATGATGAGAAGGGAGACACTAGTGGGTCTATTATAGTGCGATTTTGTAAAATTTCAGTAAATGAAACTAAGACTAACACTAAAAAATGCATGCCAGTAAAACTGAAAATGTACAAATAAAAAATGAAGAGAATGATGATAATTAACAATTCACATTTAACTAAAATTAAATATAACCGAATAATAGAGCTCAAGTACACAAATAGGGTTATAAGAGGACGGGACCGATATTATATATTTTTAAAAGTTATATATATAATATTATTTTACATAGTAGTTTAAGTTAATTATATAATTTTCATCCAAGATATCATCATTGACCATATATACAACTATATTATTTAATATTAATTAACCATATATAAAATGTTAAAGAGATCACTTAATTTTATTAACCATATATATATACAATGAAAAAAATGTTCATGGACCAAATCAAGGCTGAATGGACTGATAGCTAACAGTCCGGTTAGGTAAAAATGATGGACCAAAATTTTCGATCCGTAACTCTCCCTGAACCAAACTGGACCGGACATATTGCACCCCTATACACAACATAATATTCCACGTAAGTTGGAATAGTCTAAAAGAAAATCATGTTTTTGGAAACATTCATTTTATTAATGTGTGCACCTCGGTCTAACCTAAATGAACCATATGCACACCCTAGCTCTCTTTGCCACTACACATGTAATGATTGGATGTGTAACTTTGTTATGACAATAGCTTGGTTTGCACATCGTCATTGACCACGACCATCTTTGGCTTCCGCCATTAAATCCAGTGGTGCTCTTACTGTGCAGCCCCGTTTTCTTTTTATCTTTTGCTCTTTGGGGCAGGGGCTACCATTCTCTCTTTTTCTCCTCTTATTCTCTAAGCTCAATGTTGATACAGGTTTTTTTCTTGGAATTTTCTCTATCAAATTGGAAAATGCTCAATTTATCACTTTTCTGTCATTAAAAGAATAAGAAAAAATATTTGTAGTCTACAACGTGCAAGTCTCGAGCACTTCCTTTGAAAAAAATGGTTAAATATGGGAGCCACATGAAAAATAATTTATTTAATTGTGAAGCCCATCTTTTTCAAAAAGAATATGCAGGACTTGCACACATTAAGAATATATATAGTATTACTCTTTAACATATAAATTATTAGAGTAAAATTTTATTCAATAATCTATTTTGTTCTTCCATATGGCAGCAGCTAAAATCACCCAGGCTATAATCATACCAATTATAATCCCTAAGCAAAACCCACCCTCAACAACCAAACTCAAATAACCCACCCAGCCACCAAAACTTTCATCATCCCAAGCCCAAACACCAACAAACTGACTACCTATCAAACGCTTAATCTCCTTTAAGGGTTGGGCGGGGTGCAGGCTGCACCCAGAGGGTACTGGGGGCGGTATGGGCTGGGCCGCCATTTGCCTCTCCCCTGCCCCACTTTGTATAATTTGTATTTTAAAAAACAAATTATACTTGTAATAAAACAACGTTGCATTGTTTTACTAAAATGCTCACTCTCCCATACCTCTCTATTTGAACCTCCGTTGCACCATCTCTAACAAACTCTCACTTCCACACCCTTCTTGTCCGTCACTGTTGCCAAAATCTCTAACAAACTCTCATTTTGGGCCAAGAAATAGGTTCTAGACCAGCTCTGGCAGAAAATAGGTTTTGGGCCGATTTGGGTTGGACCCTGGGGCAGGGGGGTTGTGGTGTGGATGGACCAAGGGTCCAAATCCACCCCCGGACACCCAAATGGGGGGCTCTTCCCCCAAGGTGCAAGGTCGGATCCTAGGGGGGCAAACGCCACCTCCTGTTAGGGCGGGGGCGAGGTGTGGGAAGCTAGTGCCCCTGCCCCTAAGGGTGCGGGTAGCACCCCTATCTTCGATGAATCGAAGAGATGAAGGGGATTTGTTTCAAATACAATGATAAATATAGTCTTCGCCATAGATGCAAAAGGTTCTTTATGATCAAGATGGTTCTTGGGCTTATTTATGTGGAGCTTGATTTTATTTTTAGCGACTTGGTTTGATGACTTGAGTTTGCAAAAATTCGTTGTGATTTTCAGTAGAATTTTTAATGAGGCTTGGTCTATAGAGCAAAAGCTTGAGCCAATACCTCGTGGGGGTCCAGGACAAAGCCCATGGGCAATTTTTTTTACATCGTTTATGCTATAGAACAGTTTGTTTCAATCAACCCCACCCGCTAATTAGGGTTTACGGTTTCCTATATATATTGTATTAAACTCTGTATGGTGGCCGTAATGTTGTATTGTGTATTCAACTATCATTTAAAATAAAAATATTCTACAGTTTCGTGTACGTAGGTGTGTTGCCAGACCATGTAAATCATATGTGTAGTGAATACAAGTTTTTTTTCCTAGAGAGAGAAGCTCCCACCCCTCTCTAAAGAGACAACTCAGAGCGTCCCAAGAGGGAGGTGGGAGCCTCGACTCCCTCCTCCCTCCCTCCCTCCCCTTCCAGTTTTACTGTTTTTTTAGTTTGTTTGCTTTGTCTGGTTGTGGAATAAGGTTGCTCGGTGTTGGATGCTAGGAAGATGTTCTGCCGTGGCTCGTGCACCTAGTTTCAAGATCTCGGTGGTTCATGGAGGCTCCTGTGGACGTGCGTGACCCCTGTATCGGAAAGAGGAGGATGTTCTCGGTCGGTGGGGAGGTTGCTCCCGGTCGGTTGGGTGCAATCTGGACTGCATGAATATGCTCTGTTTTCAGAGCATAAAACAGAGGAATAAATCCTCTTTCTTTCCATTTGACGGCAACTTCCCAATGGACGTTACCGAAAGGTAACGATGACCTGTGGAGTGGCAGCTTGCGGTGCAGGTAAAGGGGGGGAGTTCTCTGTTTTCCTGGGCGAGGGGCGGTTGGCGGTGCCGGATGGGACGCACAGAAACGTGGTCTTGTGGTTTTACTGTAGCTGGTGCTCGTGTAGAAAAGCTTTTCCAGTAATCTTCTTGCGGAAGCCGGTGCTTGTGCGGTGGTGGACTTGCTGACGAAAGGGAGGCGGCGGCGGCTTATAGTTTCTGAAGAAACCCTAACAGATCCCATTAGCAATCAGTTTTGGTCCGTGTATTTTGATGTTTAATGGGCTCATGAGTTTAGGCTCGGCCCATATGTTTTGTTTTAGTCTGGGCCATGTGTTTTGTTTTTTAGGTTGTTGTCTTTGTTTATTTTATAAATAAAAAGAAATAGGCTATTGGACTTGATGTCCATAGCATTGGAGTCCCACTCTTCTTTTGGAGGAAGGTGGGTGTTAGTCTCACTCCTCCATTGGAGGAAGGTGAGTGGTTGTACTCCTCCTCCTAGGGAGGATGGAGCGTGGTAGTACATTTCTTCTTCGGAAGAAAGGTCGTTCAGTTCTTTTTTTAAAACAGGGCGTTTTCTCTATTGACAGTTCTTAAGAGAGAGTTTATAGAAGTTTAGACAATGTCCGTCATAAAAAAATTTATGGGCGGGGGAGCTCCTAACAGATGAGTAGTTTTGGCTAGTAATATGAGTTTTCTCAATATTGATTAGTCACAGTTGTAACTTCGGTTTCATTTAATGGAATGAAGTCTATTTCAAAAAAAAAAAAAAAAATCATATGTGTAATGTGTGATTAATTATAGTTGTACTTCAATTTTTTTTTTCCCTCTTATCGTTCCTAACAATGGCAATATTGCAAATGTCATGGGTTTGGTGGTTGAGCACGATCACGGTATGTTGGTTACATTTGCCTTAGGACTTGGGAACAAAATAAAGAGTCCGGGAACAAAACTTGCAGTGCAGAAGTCCTCTTTTCCAGTACCAGTTTTGTTCTACACTTGGTAAATTACGGGCTAATTTTAGGAAACCAAACTCTTAAAATGTTGGGCTCAGTTTTAATAGATTTTCATAGACCCCAAATCAATCATCAATGGGCTGGACAACATTAAAGGTGGGTGGGTATGCATCTTACGTGATCGAGAAGATTGTGCCAAAGATCAATTGAGTAGCACGTTACTGCTATTGAAAGAATTGGGGACACCTCCAGAATTTCTATTGATCATAATAAGCTTTCATCAACCCTCAAGTTATTAACAGACTTTATTTTTTGAAATGAAGTTATTAATAGAATTGGAGACACTTAGTAATGGGCCCTTTTTTGTAGGTTGATTCAAGAGTCACTTTCCAAGAAGACAAAGAAGAAGAGAGAAAGAGAAAGTTTAGAGAGAAGATCATTTTTGCATCAATTTGGGATATGGGATCATTTCCAATGTTTTGAATACCATACCGGATGCCGTATCGGTTAAGGTACTGGAACGAAATATTTCGATACCGATACCAGTACCGTTTCGGGATAGTCGATATATGAATAAATTATACATATAAATATAGATAAAAATAATTATATTCTAAAATAATAGTCTATATATGAATAAATGATACATAAATACATATATATAAATTATAAATAGCCTGGTATGAATTGGGGTTAAAAAATAAACTTGTAATTTGAAGAAATGGAAAAAAAATAAAAAATTGAAGGGCAAAATACCGGCTGGTACGGGCCAATACATAGGCCGGTACAGGCCGAAATATCGGCCGGTATTTGAACTGATACGAAAAAGATGAAATTTTTGTACCAGACCAGTGGCTAGTATGACGTACTGGCATATACCGGCCTTACTGGCCGGTACAGTACAAAATTTAAAACAATGATCCTTCCTCTCATCCTTCTATTTATTCATCTACTGTAATCTGTTATTACAGTTAAAACCACAAATAGCATTGTCTCTAAGTACTTCGACTTATTACAAGTAAAGCATCAAATGATGCCTTTCTATTTAATGAAACTACACATATTACTCTAAACGATGTTGTCATCTATTTACAAATTAAACGACATTGCATTCACGCCTACATGTAACTACCATTAACTGTCATCATCAACACAGTTGCACACATCAAGCTTTACACCGAAATTCAACCCTTAACATACCCTCCCCCTTTAAAGCACCTTACCCACAAGAATCGACCGAGTTGTGTATCACCCATTCCGCTTGGATGACGTGGGTGGGGCCATACTCTTGGCTCATGCTAGTCACTCCTTATGTGCACAAGGTGAAGTGGACCGTACCACTTCTGCTACTGACAATGGGCTACCCCTCATCTATTGCTGATGGCACAGGTCATGCACTCCATCCAGGTGCCTTGGGTAGGCCACGTTCTCGATGCACATCAGTCATCCTTCCTGCATGTGGGGCGCCATGTCTATTGGGCAACAAGCCTCATATGTAAAAGGGTTTGCTTATACTAGCAGAGGAGCTAGTAGAACTCAGGGAAGTCATAATAGGCTTGTGATTAGAGCAATTAGCAACCAAAGTTGAAATTGAATAATGTTCAATTAGCAGCCATTCCAAATTACCAAGACCCCAATCCAACCTTTCTTTGGTAAAAGCTGCCCCTTTCCTGCTATTACATCAAGTATATTTATCACCATCATGCCCCAAGTCTTCAGACCACATTCCTCTTTAGCCATTCTAAAAGCTTCCATCTTACCAAAAGGCCTCCTTGTGGCACCATATTTTTCATTCTAAAACATAGTTTCATTGAAATCTTCTATACACAACCATGCTAAATTCTAAGAAGGCTTGAGAGCTTTAAGCAGATTCTAACTTTCCTCCCTCTTTGCTGTCATTGGATTCCCATAGAACCCCATAAAACTCCACTGCTTTCTATCAATGGACATGGTGACTTGGATTGAAATGTGCCACTGAGTGTAAGAAACTAACTTAATATCCATATTAGATTTCCATAATAGGGCCAGACCACCACTGCACCCTCTCCTGCCTACTACAAAGCTATTGTTAAAAGCAATCTTATTTATGATAATCTCAATTTTTTCCCTTTCACATTTGTTTCAATAAGAAAAATAACTTTTGGGTGCTTAGTGTTCACCAAACGGTGAAACTCACGAATTGTTTGAGAGTTCCCAAACCATCAACAATTCCAATTAAGACAAATCATTGGTTTTGGTATGTAGCCTCCACTATATCAATATGCTTTGTGCACTTAGCAGGGGTGAGTCTCACTTTCTTATTCCTCAACTTACTTCCTACTTCTAGCTCGATTCATCAACTAAATGGAGCCTTTTGTTTGCAGGCCCATTAGGGGAGGCCTAAGTCAAAGTTAAGTTTGAAAAGAAGTCAAATGTCCCCAAGGACCTGAAAATATCTACTATATATATAAATGCGAATGTGGAAGCTACAGTATTTTCGTCTAACATTTTATTTTCAATTTTGCCCCTTTTATTTTACTATTTTACGTTTTAATCCCTCCATTTTCCCCTCTATCTGTTTCTCTCTGCTCCTGATTCCCCTCTCCCACCCTAACTTCTCCTTCCATCGAACGCCCCCACCACAGCCCAACAACCGCAGCCCAACCGTCACCACCCATCGACTCCCCATCTCACCGAAGACTTTTCCTTTCCCACAGACCTCCCTCTCTTCTTGCAATAGCCCATCCTGTGCCTCCTCTCCCTGAATTCCTCACGCCCCACCACACGCCGCTACGAGCCATTCCTTCACGATGCTGTTGCTGCCCAAAACTAGCACCTTCCACCATCTCATAAACTTCCACCATGAAAGTTTAACAACTACAGTCCATAATCTTCCAATGCCAGAATAATCTCAACAACTACCATCTGCTGTGAAGATCCAGGAGATAGAGAGAGAGAGAGTGCTTTAGGAAGGGAGAGATAGGACTTGCGGTGGGGAGCTCACCATTGACGGTGTGCTCATGGTACTATCGACTTGCGGCGACGGTTGGCAGAGGAGGTTGTGAGGGAGAAATCGGGGAGAGAAATTGTGTGTTTCGGCATGGCTGCGGGAAGAGAAAGAGATTGTTGGATGTTGGGGGGTTCGGCATGGGGTGATGCCGTCGATGTTGCAGTGGTGGCTGGCGAGGGAAGTGGGAGGCTATGGTGGCTAGGGGAATCGGGGAGAGGTAGAGAGAGACAAGCGGCTGGAAATGAGGAGTGAGAAGGAAGAAGAAAAGAAAAAAAGGGAAAAAGCTAGGGTTTGGTGGGTTTTAATCTAGGCCATTCTTTTTTTTTTTTTCCCTAATCAAGCATGCTTATATAAATAAAACTAAAAACAAAATACAAAGCATCAGGGGGGGTCTTTCCCGCTATCCAAAAGTAAGATACAAGGAGGAATAAAATCTAAAGGAATGCTACCAAACAAATCGTTTGTAGCGGCCCATTGCGCTATAGAATGCGCAAGTCGATTTTGAGATCGATCTATTTTGTGGAAGCTCCATTCTGGATGAGCAGCTATAGATCTTGCTATGTCATTCGAGATGGAAGATATTTGCCAAGACTCCTCCTCTTTTGAGATAGAGGAAATAACCAGTTGAGAATCTCCAACTAAAGAAATCCGAGGAAAGTTGATTGCTTCTGCCATTTTGAGGGCCAAATTTGCCGCTAGAGCTTCAGCTATTAGAGGAGTTGTGGGGAGGTTCTTCTCAGTGTATATGTCTATTATCTCTCCTTTCGAATTTCTGCTTACCGCCGCGGCTACTGAGAAAGAGTTTCTGACTGCTGCATCGAATGAAATGCATATATGATTTGTTGGGGGGTTTTGCCATGTTTTCTGTGAGAGGGTGCTGAATTTTTCCCCCCAAGCATGCATATTTTCTTCATAGGAGAGAATCAGTTGTTGAGAAATTTTTTGCAGTGAAATATCTTTCTGGTTGTGAATCTTTTCGTTTCTGAGTCTCCATATAAAATCTAAAATCAGTGCAGCAAATATCCTGAAAGGATGTTCTTCTTCAGTAGTTAATCTCAGTTTCATCTTGGGGAATAAAATAAACTGTATCCAGTCCTTTATAGAAGATAAACCCAAGGAAGTAAGGTTAAGAGGCCATTTACTTTGACCCCAGAGAATTCTTGAGATTGGGCAGGCTATGAAGAGGTGTAGCAGTGTCTCTTCCGCTTCGTCACAGAGAGGACAGTTTATGGAAGTTAAAGATGGGATGAAACTTTTGAGTCGCTCTCTCGTTGGCAAAATATCCCAAATGATTTTCCATAGGAGAAGTTTGTGTCTGTCATGGATTTTTAGGTTCCATATTTTGTTCCACTGGATATCTGGATTTAGATCCCTGAGAGGCAGATGGGAGGCAATACTGGATGCTAGATGATGGGTAGTTTTGACTGAGAAGATCCCATTATGTGTTTTAGTCCAGATGAGAGTGTCTGGGCCTTGATTCGACTGAGCCAAAGGAATTTTCAAAATCTCATTTATACTATCCTGCTGAAAAAGAGATCTAAGGATTGGTAGATTCCAAAGGCCATTGGTATGAGAAATCAGCTCAGAAACTTTCATTGCATTTGAGGTGTCTATTGTGTGGTTAATGGGGGTAGGTTTGAAGCCTTCCACTGTAGGTATCCAGGGATCGGACCAGACACTTACAGACAAACCATTAGTTATTTTAAAGCACTGACCTTCTGCCAATAATGATCTGGTATTGAGGAGTCCTTTCCAGAAGTGTGAGTCGGTGGCCTTTGAAGTCGTGTCTTTGAATGAGTTTGAAATCAGATATTTCTTTGATAGGAGATTTTGCCAGATGCTGTTGGTGCTTTTGCACATTTCCCATCCTGTCTTTGCTAGTAATGCCATGTTCATGTTTTCCATCTGTCATAGACCCAAGCCTCCATTTCTTTTTGATTTGCATATTGATTCCCAAGACTTCAAGTAGAGTTTTTGCCTTTGATCTTTTTCTTTTCCCCACCAGAAGTCCCTAAATTTTGCATTTAGAGTCTTGCAAATGGACTTAGGGAACTTGTGAATAGACATTTGGTAAGATGGGATGGAGCTTGCTACTGATCTGATTAGCATGGTTCTACCCGCTTGGGAGAGTATTTTTAATTTCCAACCATCTAACCTTTTGTTTATCTTTACCAGCAACTCTTTGTAGTCTTCCTGTTTGGACCTTCCGAAAGTTGTTTGTATTCCCAAGTACTTCATTTTTTAGGATGATTCTTTGTATGGTAAATTCGCTGAGATTATTCTTCTTGTTGCTTGACTTGTGTTTTGGGTGATGAAGATTGAAGACTTACTCTGGTCGATGCGCTGGCCAGACCAAGACTGATATTTCTCTAAGACTTTGTTGATTGCTCTGATGGACCTTTCTTTTGATTTTCCAAAAATTATTAGATCATCAGCAAATAGGAGGTGAGAGATGGGTGGGCATTCTTACTGATTTTTATACCTTCTATTTCCCTTGAAACCTCTGATTTTGTCAAGAGTCTTAAGAGAACCTTAGTACAAAGAATAAAAAGAAAAGGCGAGATTGGGTCACCTTGTTTGAGACCTCTTTCTGCTTTAAAAAAACCCTTCGGGAAACCATTAATGAGTATCGAGAAAGTTGCCGTTGTTATGCATTCCTAGATGAGATTTATCCAGGTCGAGCTGAAGCCCAAGACTTTCAATACCGCAAACAGAAAATTCCACTCTATGTAGTCAAAAGCCTTTTCCATGTCCAGTTTTAAAGCCATCTTCCCCTTCTTTCCTTTGTGATTTTTTAGGTGGTGAAACATTTCGTGTGCTATGATGGAGTTGCCCTTTATATTGCGACCCGGAACAAAGGCTGTTTGGAAAGGGAAAATTATACTTGGAAGGGTATTTTTTAAACGGTTTGCCAAGATTTTTGTGATGACTTTGTATATGACATTGGTCAGGCTGATGGGTCTATAGTGTTGTGGGGTACTTGGGCTAGCATTTTTTGGGATAAGAGCTATATGGGTGTGGTTTATCTATTTTAGAAGTCTGCCACTTCTAAAAAAATTCTGCACTACCGCAATCACATCATACTTGATAATGTGCCAGTAATGTTTGTAGAAGAGCCCTGTCATCCTATCTGGACCTGGAGCCTTATTATTTGGAATTTGCTTTAGGGCTCCAAGAATCTCATCATCCGAGGGTATTGCAACTAGGAGGTCATTTTCCTCTCCTGAAATTTGACTTACAAAAAGGTTTTCAAGATTCTTTGGAAATGAGGGATTTGTATAGGCATAAATGGATTCAAAATAATTAATGAAAGTAGATTCAATAATATTCTGATCCATATTCCAGTTACCTGGTCCAAGCTTTATCGATTCTATTCCATTCCTTATGCACCGGATTGTGGTTGACAAGTGGTAGAATTTTGTATTCAGATCTGTGGTTGTGAGCCAATTTATTCTTGATTTTTGCCTCCATAGAATTTCTTCTTGCTTCATTTGTTCTTGGATTTTGAGATGAAGATCTTTCTCTTTCTGCATATTCCAACAATTTTGAGAGTTGCTCTGAAGATTGCTTAGTTCCTTCTCTAGTTGTTGAATGTTTGTTTGGATTTTCCCGAAGTGGTTCTTGTTCCAGAGTTTGAGTGCCATCTTTGTTTCCTTGATTTTCCTGTATAGGATGAAAGATGGATTTCCATAGAATTGCTTCTTCCATGCTTCTTCGATGATAATATTGCTGAGTGGCTCTCTGATCCAGAATTCTTCAAATTTGAAAGAGGAGGGATTTTTCATTGTCTTTGTCGTATTTAGCAAGAGGGGATTATGGTCCGAGGCTGCAGAAGATATGTGTTGGATAGTAGCTTCTGGAAATAGTAATCGCCATTGAGCGTTTGCTATACCTCGATCAATTCTTTCTCTGATTAACGCTCTCCCTGTTCTGTTATTTGACCATGTGAAGGAGGGTCCCGAGAAACCGATGTCAATAAGACCACACGAGTCCATCAGATTTTGTAAACCCCCAATAGAAGAAGATGTTACTGGTCTACCACCACTCTTGTCGGACTGGTTTAATAAATCATTAAAATCACCAATGCAAAGCCAAGAACCAGTGAAAGAACTGTGAATAGAATTCAGATGATTCCAGAAACTCGCTTTTTGTTTCCATTGAGCTGGTGTGTAAACAAAACAAACTAACCAATGATGATTAGGAGGGTCAGAGTAAACCAAAGCTGAAATAGCATTACTATTAACATTGACCGGTTCAATATCAACACTCGGTCGCCATAATAACAAAAGGCTTCCTTTTTTCCCCGAGGCAGAGGCTGTTACAAAATGGTGGAAACCTAGACTATTTACAATAGTAGGGATTCTGTCGTTTATCGACATGGTTTCCGACAAAAAGATTATATCAGGGTTATATTTTTTTATAAAAGCCCTTATACTTCTAATTGCTTTGGGGCGGGCTAGACCCCTGCAATTCCATACCAGCGTCTTCATGGATCCACTGGAGGCATGGTAGAGCCTGCCTCATCAGCTTTCTTGAACTGTTTCTGTGGGAGTGTCTGTCTTGTGACTCTGCTGTAGGGTTTATTCTTTGCTTCATCCTTTCCTTTTTTTGCTTTCCCATGTGACTTTGATTTGATGGCAAGGAGTGAATCAACTGCTTTCTTCTCTTCTTCATCGATGTCTGTAATTTTGAGCCCAGATTTTGGTGTGCCATGCTCTGATATTTTTTGGGCCTTAGATCTCAGATGTAATGGGGAATCATAGGAACTAATGGGAGCCAACCTCTTGTGTGGAGCTTCTATCTCAATTTTGGGAGTTAAAACAACTTGACTTTCATGAGAACAAAGGCTGGCTTTTTCTATAGGACTGAAAAAAAATTCTGATTCTATCGGCTTCTCAGAGATAGAGTGTGTGCTAGAGAGAGGGTCGAAATTGGCCTTAAGTTGGACGGGATTGTAAACAATAGAAGGAGTGTAGTTTGGTACCTTGGGCTTTTGACCAACCGGATTGTGCAAGTTGTAAGGAGGGCCCAAAATTTTCTGTCCAGGTTGCTTCGGTGCATTTGGAGGAGGGCTCGATAGTGCATTTGTCCCTGTGAAAGCATAGGTAGCATTGGCTACATGGGGTTCATGGCCGGTCCCAATAGGTTCACTTTCCAAGCAAATACCCTTTCCTTTATCCTTCCATGGGCCCGGTTCTTTTAATGCCTCATTTGCCACTCGGTTTCCCTCTTTTACTAACTCACCATTGTGCTTGTCTGGTTGCTTCATAAAATCTGCACTTGCCTTCAACTAGCTGGTTATCCAATCCCCTTGACCGAACTGCATCATGTTATTGCGTAGATATGATGGTACGAAGGCTTGATTCTGAAGTGAGGCCTGATGGATTGATGTGGAGAGGTTAGGTGGCTGTTGCATTAATGAGTGATGAAGAGGAGGACTTTCGGTTGGTGAGGGATTCTTTAATTCCGGTATAAGGTGGCTACTGTAGTCCACAGTGCTTTTGCACTTCGGCTTGTCGAGAATTCCAGCTTCTGATTGACCACCGCAAGGGGCTGAGGTATATTGACGGAAAACGATTTCTTGGAAGCACTTCCTTTGCTGTTCCGATTGCCTGGGAGTGAGGAGACTGCCAACTTCTGTTGGTATTTTGAGTTGACTTTCTGAGAGAGGAAGAGAGGAGATTAATTCATGAGGGCTATTTACTCTGGTCGGGCTCTTCACTGGGTTTTTCTTCCCAATGCAGATCTGTGTGTTCCTTTGATCAAAGTCCAGATTGTTCTTCGAGATTCCTCTGACATATGAATTACCTCTGACTGAAATATTTTTAGTTTCTAGTACATCTTTGCCTTTTCTTGATCCTGACAGAGAATTTGCTTTAGTAGTTTCTGTGTTATATTCAACCGAGTATGGCAGTGGCAAGTACAAATCTGATGAGCCAAAAGAGGAAACCAAGTGTTGATCCTGACTGTTGTGTGGCAGTTGTATAGTCATGAATAAAGGAGATTCCGCTCTTAACCAGGGCCGAAAAGGCATTTGTTCTGGAGTTTCATTAAGGAACTTACAGAAAATCTGAGAGTGTCCTACTCTCCCACAGGCATAACAAAAATCAGAAAGCCTTTCGTACTTGAAAGAGACCCATGTATCTGGATTAAAATCTCTTGGTTCCCAAAGACCTTGTTTCAGTGGTTTGGAGATATCAATCTCCACTTTAATCCTGATAAATTTTTTTGAAGCTAATCCATAGAGAGGATCAACATCCACTGAAATAAACTTACCTAAAGCACTCCCTATTTTGAAAGCAACATGTTCTGTCATGTGATATCTTGTTAGACCATGGATTTGAACCTGAAAGGGTGAGGACTCAAGGCTGATCTCTTTCCAAGTAGCATTTGCAGGGCAGCTTTTGAGGATGAGGAGGTGTCCTTTGAAATTCCATGGGGCTTGGTTCAAAATCTTGCTTTTATCTCTGTCATTGTGGAAAGTGAAGAGGAACATGTTGGCATCCAGGTCCTCAATGTGGAAACTACTGAGGAATGACCATGCTGTCTGTGAGATCAGTTCTTCCATAATTAACAAGACTAGATGAGATGGAGAGAGGGATGAGAGGAAGTGATGAAGGTGACAGGTTAAGCAAGAGGCACTATCAAAGTGTTAGAGAGAACTCTATTCTGGAGAGAGAGAACTCTAATCTAGGCCATTCAGTTTAGGGTTTTAAGATCTAATTCAACAGTGAGGATTTAATTATAGATTGAGCTACTTTTATTTTTATGATCACTTTTTTTCCCTTATGAGTGGATTTAAAGTTGAATAATAGATTTTTTTATTTTTTTTTATTATTTTTATTTTTATTTTTTTATATTAGATTTTATTTATAGATTAGGTTTTTTTTTTTTCTCATGTGATCAGTGATGGATTTTCTCTACAACGTTATATGTTGGATTGTACATATGGGATTTTTTTATTTATATATGAGATTTTATAATCTATATACATATGAGATTGTTATATTATACATTGTTGGATTATACAATGAGGTAGTTCCTTAAGTCCTTATAGCCTATAGGAGACAAAAAAGAGAAAGAAAAGATGTGGGCTTTCGTTCCAGCATGTAGTTCCACTCAAAAATAGGAAAAAGAAATTCTCCTATCTCCTATTAATAGTAGATCCTGTGTGTTTCAAAAAGCAACTGAAAAGTTGAAGATAAAGGAAATTATTACATTACATATCTATATCAATATTAATATGAAAATTAATATAAAAGATAAAAATAAAATAAAAATAATAGAAAATAGTAAATGAGAAGGTAAAAAAAAAAATTTAAACAAAATATAATAAAAACTGAAGAAAAAAATATAGACTTCACTATAAGTCAACGTTCTAATTAGGTATATATTTATAACTGTTAAAAGTTTAACAAAAAGAGATTTTGAACGTTTATAATGTTGCTTTAGTTACATATAGATAGATATGTATATATATGGCGATATAATACATAAAAAGTATTAGAAGCATTTATAGCAAAATGAGAAGAACTAAACATTTCATTCTAAATAAATTCATACAGATTACATTAAATCAATTAAATTAGTTAGTATGGTCTAAGAATAGAGCAAATCTATTAAAAAACTAAAGCTAATGAGAAAAAAAACTATTGGTACAAGAAACATATGATATAAACTATTTTTGTTAAGTACATGTACATTTATACAAATATTGAAAAATAGAACAAAACTTCTTCATATAAGAAAAAAAAGAACATATCACAAAGTGGAAGACAAGAAAGAATAGTAGAAGCAGATGAAATCGACAACAAGCGAATTCAAAAATATTAAAATAATACGCTAATTTGTATATAAAGTTTATATTTTTTTTTACTTTTATTATGTTTTGTTTAATTTTTATTTAAATCTTTTTTTTAATCTTCTCATTTATTTTGTACTATTTTTATTTTTTATTTATTTTTATCAACTGGTATTTTTTTTCTTTACCTTTATCAACTGGTGCAACGTGGGTCGGCCTTAACAGTATTTCGATAAAAGTAAATGAAAAAGCAGGCTAGCCCATGACGGTTGACTTGGTCATAATTGGAAGAGCCAATAAGAAAATCAGATGAAAAGAATTTTGATCCAATAAATATTTAAGAAATCCTGAAAGTATTATATAAAAAGTAAAGTCAATTTATTATTCTTAAAGTAATTAGAAACTTTTTAAATTTTATTGAAATAGTTAGGATCATAGTTAGACTAAATAAATTTACACCATTAATTTAATTAGAATTTTTAATAATTTATGGTCTCATAATTTCTTTTATAATTTTTAAGGTAAATTAGACCAATAAAAAGTGCCACGTGTCAATCTCAAAATAGCTACTGGAACCCCTACAGGGGGCGGCCATACAGGCTATACAGCTGTAATTTGATAAATATTGGAGAAATCCCCACCCTTCGATCAAGTCTTGAGTCAATAAAGTATGAATTTAGTTTCCTTAACCGATAAGCATTGTTCCCAATTTCTTTTATTTTCACCGAAACGCACACTTCTCCTGCTCTCCTTCTTGTTCATGCAAACACACCCAGTCGCTGGCACACAACCAAAAGTCAAGTCACAGAAATTTTTAGTGAAACCGATATAGAGTGGTAAGTGTCCATCAACTTAATCCCAACTTTCAAGCTTTGGTGAGTGCAAAAGCTCTATTCTTATTTTTAGTAGATGTAGAACATGTTAGCTTGTGTTGGAAGTATTTTTTTCTGGAAATAAATGGTTGGTTTGTGGGTTGGTATTGGGCGTATATTTGGTTAGCATGCTATTAATAGTTGATGATGACTCAAAGTTGTTGGATTTTAATTTTGTGATTGTAAAGGAGTTTTGCGGTGAGTACGATTTGGGTTCAAGCTTTTAATATGAGCTTAGTGTCCAAATATTTGACTTTTATTTAAGATACATGATGATGGATCTTAATATGGAACAATATTACAACCCTATGTTATGGTTATATGGAACTTTTATTGTAAGATAGTGATGATTTGAGTTCTTGTTTAGAAATGTTGAATTTTACGAATTAGATGATGAATATAATTACTATTTAGGTTTACAGTGAGTGTGGGTTGTTCATATATGAGATAAATGCTTAGGATTTAAGTATATAGAGGCCATATGCATCAATACTAATAATAAGAGACGGTTTGATGGCTTGATGGTCCAGTTATGCATTAGATGATGTTTTATGTCAAATCTGGAATTTTTATGACTTGGATGTTGTATTTGGACTTTGATGATTTGCATGGTTTAGATGCCCAAGAAAATCAACATATTACAAGTGGATGAAGTTATAAGTTCAAAATGGTTATATACATTCTCGGGTTGAGCTGTTAATTACTGATTTATTGTTTTCCTCAAAGTTATCTTGGATTAATTGTTTGTTTGACCATGATAATGTCAAGAATTGATCTTTATCATGAATATTTTAAGAACTTAGGATACTATGATGTTTTAAGCACACAAATACATCATAGAAGCAAGAAACTCCACATTGAGCTTTGCTTTGTGTTTTGGGTAAATTTGGTTATCTGTGGTGGAAGTTTAATGAGTTATTTTTTTGTTAAACTCTGTCTTGAGATGAGGTTAATTGATAATTTTGGTTTTAAAGCTTACAAGCATAAGATTAAGCTTCAAAATGCACTTAGGTTCGGTTTGGCACCAAGAAATTCTCATCTCAATATCAAAATTCTCATTTCATCATTACAATTTTCCCAAATCCCCATATAAAATATAATAAATAATTTAAAATTTTCTAAACTTTTTCAAATCTCAAAACAATAATAATATTAAAATATAATATTTTAATATTTCATCTTAAATCTCAAAATTCTCATCTCACTACCAAACCGAACATATGTTTATGTTCATGAAATTCGGATTTGGTGTTTTCTTAGGTTTGCAGAGCAATAAATCATATTCTAAGGTCAGAAATGTATTTAGAATAGCAAATACATGTGATTTATGAAGTTTTGTGAAATTTGGAGTTAAATTGCAATTATTGAAAGTTTTGGGATTAATATGCAATTTTGAAGAGTAAAGGGATTAGAGTGCAATTTTTGCTAAATTTTGGAAGTTTTTCAAACCATAGTATATGTACTTTATTTATTTCAGCTTTCGAATATAACTTTTTAAAGCGAGGGAGTTCGTAAGTTAACTTCTAACTTGTGGTTTATGTTAGTATGCTTAGTGATAAATGCCATATTAAAAATTCATGTTCACGTTGTAAAGTTCTATAGATATTTGAATTATTCATGTCATGGTATTCTGTCATTCCTCATGAAGCAAATGAATATGTCATGAATCTTAAAAATATTTTTATCATGACCCAAGCTAGGATGGTAGATTATCCTAGTGAAACTCTTCTGTCTACTCTAAAGTATATAAATGAAGAGTCGAGTCTACTGGATTAATGAAGAACAATTAGTGACCTCGAAAGAGATAGTAATAGTCTTGGAGCGAGGATAAGTATGTGCCTTCTCGCTGGTGGAGGCTAGAGAGTACTATAAAGTGAAGGATATTTACGTGAAGTTACTCTTGAGATGAAGCCACAGGCGGTGTTACCGTCGTGTGGTGAAGATAAGTGCACACGGTTTTTTGGGAGACTGTGAGGTACCATAAGTATGTTTAAAAGATGATGTTAAGATGATGATGATGATGGATGTTACTCTCTTTTGCTAAAGAATCTGGATGGGAGAAAAATACAATTTTTGAGTAATATAAGTTCATGTTATTAGTACTTACATCTCATTATTATTACTAACCATGCTTTTATAAACTGTTTATATCTTATTGGTCTAACTTACAGAGTTTGGATGTTTGTAATGGAGTATGCTACTCCAAGACATTTTATTTTGCTTTTGGGTCTGTAAATATTTTACTGCCTAGCTGTCTGAAAATCTGCTCTCAATCTTTGTTTATAATTATCAGTGATGTTTGTGATTTTAGTTTATTCTGGTACAAATTTTAAACTGAACAAAAATTTCCATTGCGATTATTATATATTGCTAGAAGCATGTTAGGTGCAATGCATGTTATCTATCATGTACGGGGTACGTAATTTTGTGTTGTATGTCCTGACACTTCAGTCTCCGTTATATCCTAAGTGGGGTTGGGCGCATTGCAGTACTTACCATTAGACTGACATATTGTTACTTAATTTATTGACACATATATGCATAATTGACTTATTGCACATTCATCATCGGTGCCACTGTTGGAGTTGAGCAGCGAGCTAGCAATGGTGCAAGACTTAATATTTTTTAATTGGGCTTGTTTGTTGCATGCATGCAGCGGCGCAAATGATGATTCAATCAAAAAAATACTCCTCCGGGATATCTAGCCACCAGTCAACTGATATTGTGGCAAAAATGCAACAGATCCATTTATGCAAGGCAGATAAGGTGAAACCGAAAGTGCAACACTCATTCCAGAACAATTCTAAGATGAAAGTAGAATCAGTCGAGATCACGAGTCGTATTAAGGTGCAAATGGCAAGTACTAATTTCGAGCAATCGGTCAAAATCAGAAACGTGAAAACGGAGAGGATTCAGCACTCAAATTCTTCGGGCCACAACAGCAGGAACGTTGGTAAGAGTACTACTAAATACAATTATGAGTTAAAAAAATAAATGCGCAGCACTTGTCCATTCAATGACTGTAAATATCTGTTTTTAGGAGATATATCACCAACTTATTGTGTATTAATTGATAGAATAATTAAATAGGCTTGTTAAACATTGTGGTTGGCATGCAGGCTACCAACTAATGCTTCCACCGAAGGAGCCCAGTAAGGGGCAAGGTCAAATTATTGCAAGACCAGTAAAGAAGAGTAGTAACCACCACTCAGGATCTTGCCACACAACCAGGACCAGTACTAAGAGTAGTACTAGGAAAGAGCATACAAGGACTGAAACCCGAAAGCAATATTATAGCAAGCCATAAGCAGCAAAGCCACACATGATCGGTGATCTAGCTGTTTGGAAAAATAAGTGACAGTACGTTCGGTATTGCTCTAATTAGTATTCTATATATTGTGATCGATCAGTGTGTGTTTTTTATTTCAGCTGTACGTACGGTACTGTTGTATTTGATCTGTGTGATGATGCCTTTTAATAGTACAATATACTTATAATTGTTGTGTATTTTTATTTCCACCGGTCTTGAATCTGTAATCCTGCATATATAAGGAATCCGATGGAGTTAAATAAAGACTTGGTTACCTCGGATCATCCTAGATATATGAGTATTAGGATTGGATTGGCTATTCTATTACTCAAATTTTACTTAATATTACAATTTTTAAACTTTTTGTCCATTCCATTAAAAATCTGATTATTCATCTAAATTTTATATAATAATAAAATATTACTTATTTTTAACTTTTTTTATTAATTCTTTAGAATTTTTTTTTTGTAATTAAATAAAATATATTTTATTTCAATTATTATAATTTATAACAAGCATTTTTCTGATATTTTTTTTAGTCATAACGATTATATTTTTCACCTTATTTAAATTATTGCTTTTTATTTATATTTTCAATGATTATTATTTTTAAGTGAGAATCTATCGGTAAATACCTAAAATTCTATAAAGTTAATTTAATTTACATTAGGCTGGATGAAATAAGAATAAAAATTAAGATGGTCTTTCTATGGTTGAGTTCAAATTTGTTGTTCCTCTCTCAGTTATTGTAGTTAAAAGCTAAGATAATTTTATCTTTGCCTAATCCAATTAATGCAAGTGAATATTGGCTTCCATTAGTCATTTAATAGATCCCATTGGCAATTGGCTAAGTCAATGTAAGTGCTCTAATGTGTGTGTTTATTTTGTCTTCCGATACGTTTGTTTGCATATTTTGGCTAATTAGATTTCAGAATCGCTGTAGATAAACAAAAACATCAGGTGTCCAAACCCACCTACAAAGTCAGTATACCAATGTAGTAATGTATGTCATATGACCGTGTTATAGGATAAATATATATATCAAATGTGACACCCTCGGATCCTGCTTGTGCTTTGGTAGAAGTTGTGTTGCCGGGATGTTGGCTGCTCGTGTCAACACCCCTTGAAAGTTGCTATAACAAAAGTATGTGCTAACATGATTAAATTAAAGTGTTCAGTTAATTCGTAGCTAAAATTAAAAAAAGATAGTCATAAGTCTAAATAATATCACCAGAAAATTTAATACAACACAAGCCAAGTATCCATAAGCTGATAAAATATTACAGTTATCTAATCTTTCAATAAAATCAAATATAGCAACTTAACAATTGGGGAAAAATGCTAATCCTCAAATTCTACGGTTCTGAAGAGCTGGACAATAGTGAATCTACGAATGTGAGATTTCATAAAATCTCAATAAGTGAAATTAAAACTAACACTAAAAAATGCATGCTAGTGAAAATGAAGTTGTACAAATAGAAAATGCAAGGAAGGATGACATTGACATTTCACATTTAACCAAAATTAAACATAACAAAGTAACAGAGCTCAAGTACACAGCATAACATTCCACATAAGTAGGAACAGCCCAAAAGAAACTTCATGTTTTTGAAAATATTCATTTTATTAACGTGTGATCCATGATCTAACTTAAATGTGTCATACATACATCTTAACTCTCTTCACCACAATATGGGTATAATGCCCCAAATATACATGACAGATAAGATACAATGCATCTAGGAGTATAAATTAAATTGTAGCAAAAAATTCTTTTACTACATAGGTCGGGCGGTAAAATAAATATTATGGTACCGAAGCACAATCATTCCCAAAAGATTTAATTTCATAAAAACCATCCAAAGCATAGTTTTTTCTCAAAAATTCCCAAAAACACTAGACCATCATTAAAAGTCATCAAGACACTTTCTTTCTTTCATTGTCTCCATGATCCCTAGTCAAAATATCAACTAGCTAGGTCATTCCTATTTGGCCCTCTTTTTTGATTCAAAATCCTCCTTAACTCCTTGAAGAGTTGTAACACTTCAGTGATAAATTGGTTGACGGCTTCTAACCTATCCAGAATGG